>NC_072474.1:114221689-114464189 GCF_027574615.1 Eptesicus fuscus | reverse complement strand
GCTTCTGTCACCTTGGATCTCCTAGCGAGTGGCAGATCTGGGACCAGAGTACCAGGCTGTCTTGTTCCAGGCCTCTGTCCCCTCACTCACTCATTCACTCACTCACTCCTTCACTCACTCACTCATTCACTCACTCCTTCACTCACTCCTTCACTCACTCACTCCTTCACTCACTCACTCCTTCACTCACTCCTTCACTCACTCACTCCTTCACTCATTCACTCACTCACTCACTCACTCATTCACTCACTCCTTCACTCACTCACTCATTCACTCACTCCTTCACTCACTCATTCATTCACTCATTGACTCACTCACTCCTTCACTCATTCATTCACTCACTCACTCATTCACTCATTCATTCATTCACTCACTCATTCACTCACTCATTCACTCACTCATTCACTCATTCACTCATTCACTCACTCCTTCTCTCACTCACTCCTTCACTCACTCACTCACTCACTCATTCACTCACTCACTCATTCACTCATTCACTCACTCATTCCTTCACTCACTCACTCATTCACTTACTCACTCACTCACTCATTCACTCACTCACTCACTCACTCACTCATTCACTCATTCATTCGCTCACTCACTCATTCACTCACTCACTCATTCACTCATTCATTCACTCACTGTCTGACACTCACTGACCACTGGCTCTGGGGTTAGAGAGAAGAAGCATTGCCCTAGGTGGTCACAGACCTGCAGGACAGAGAGAAGCAAGACAGCAAGGGTAACAGAGTATTAACAGGGCCCTAGGGGTGCACAGAGGTGGGGTGCCTGGAGCAGTACCTGGATGGCGACATCTGGCTCCGCCACGTCTCATGCAACAATCATGAGCGTTCAGTGCAGGTCAGGTGGCTGGCGTGTGCCTGGTGGCTGGGCTGAGGGCTCACACTCGTACTTCCTGGGATTTGCATGCAGCAGCCCTGATCTTATCGGCGCCCAGAGGGAGAGACTCTGCTGGCATCGTGGGGTGGCGCCCCCCACCCGGGGCTCGGGGGAGCGTTAAGTTACAGACTGGATGCAGCCACTTTGGGAGCTTCCTTGGGAGCGACTAGGACCTCTGAGGCCCCTGGGGCATCGTGTGCCGAGCTGCCCTCAAATACTCGCGGGAGGGCGGTTGGGGAAGATGCGGTGGGTCACCAGGCCGACGAGCAGAGCCCGCTGGCCAAGGGAAACCCTCTCCCCTCGCTTGCTCACTCCTTTCCTGCTGTGGCTGGGCCCGAGGACACGGGAGGCCCTGCTTCACGGGAAGGGTTTTAAAGTTCTCAGCCCCGCCCTGCCAGCGTGGCTCAGTGGGTGAGCATCAACCTATGAACCAGGAGGTCACGGTTCAATTCCCAGTCAGGGCACAGGCCCGGGTTGGGGGCTCCATCCCCAGTAGGGGGTGTGCAGGAGGCAGCTGATCCATGATTTTCTCTCATCATTGATGTTTCTCTCTTCTCTCTCTCCCTTCCTCTCTGAAATCAATAAAAATATATTTAAAAAAAATAAAATTCTCAGCCCCGAGCACCTCCCCATGCACATCAAGTGACGGAACCACTGGCATTTTGTTAAGGTTGTCACTCTAAACCCGAGGACAGGCTGTGGGGTGAGAGGAGACGGGGTGAACTCCGGCCACCCCACTTCACCAGCTGTGGGCCGTGGCAGGGTCGCAGCGGCCCTGGGAAGTGAATGGAGCAAGATCGCACAGCTGGGGTGAAGGGCTGAGGTCGGCTTTACTATGACCTCCCCCCAAAAAACACTCCACGGAATTGTCTGGAAAAGACACCACGCAGCCCCAGCAACACCCCAAAGTTAGGTGTGAGGATCTCAAAGGGGAGCCCGGCAAACTCGGCGCTTGCGGAGAGTGAATGGACAGAAACCAGGCCACGCAGAGACCGCCGCCCTGTCGGGCTGGAGTGTCAGGGAAGAGGTGGCCGCCGTAGGCAGCCCGCCGTGCGCTTGGGGACACGGGTACCGGAGAGAGCGGCTCTCACCGTGAGGACGGGGCGGAGGGGAGGGGATCTGTGGGTAGCCGTGTCAGGCTCCGAGCTCCCGGCTGGCCTGGGGACCTGGAATAAGGAATAGCCTTTACGATGCGCCCCTGCGAACCACACCGGCACCCAAGGCGCCAAGGAGCACTTCCCACCACCATGTCCCGCCCCCGAAGATTAACACATGCACATCCGGGTACACTGGGAAGACGCAAAGAGTGAACAAAACCGCGAATCTCACAATGAAGCAGTGCTCGTTTCCGGCGCTGTGACCCGTTTCCCCTGCGGCCAGGCCGTTCCCAGGTGGAGGTCACGCGTGCACAGTGACCATGCAGGGTGCTCCCCGTGCACATTGCATTGTCACACCACTTTAGGGGCAGGAGAGCGTGGGTGAGGTCACGGAGCCCAGAGCGCGTCCCTCGGGCCGCGCACCAGCTGCAGGCGAGGCCACTGGATCCCTCTGGGCCTCAAAGCCCACCATTTGCTCAAATAAAATGGAGGTGATGTCAGCACCGTCCTATTCGCTCATCCGTGAACTAAACATGTAACTTGGGCTCTGGCACATAGCAAGTTCGCACCAAATATGTGATAGTGTCCTATTTAATAAAAGCCTAGTATGCAAATCGACCAAATGGCAGAACGGCCGGTCGCTATGATGCACACGGACCTCCAGGGGGCAGACGCTCAATGCAGGAGCCGCGCCCAGCCCTCAGGCCCCAGGCCGGCCAAGGCGGGTGCCAGTGGGCGCCCCCCTCCCCTGGTCGCCCCACAGATCAGCCCTGATCACCGGCCAGGCCTAGGACCCTACCTATGCATGTATTTCGTGCACCGGGCCTCTAGTTATTCATATTTGGGGTGAATTTATTTAAACTGGAAATTCTCAAAGGCCTTTATACAGTTGCCACGTTTGGTATAATGATGCCAAGAAATTGGTGTTGAAGCTGAGGCTTGGAGCAGATGGATGTGTCACCTGCCATGCCATACAGTGACTGGCGAAGGCAAAATCCAGCCCCTGGGGTCCAGCCTGACCCCCAACCCCTGGCCTGTCCTCGGGCCGCCCGGGTCTGATCTTAGCTCTGAGCAAGCAGGTCAGCACTGTGGATGCTGCTAGCGGTCTGTCCAGCACTGATGGCTGTTGCTTCTCGGGGCGGCGTGCCCATTTTCAGTCCATTTGTACCCGCCCCACCCCCTGCCTCTCTTATTTCAAACCAACAGCCACCGCTCCCTGCTGTCCCCCTAGGCAGCCGGGACAGGGCCCCCCGAGACCAGCCTTTCCCGGGTGCCCGCAGATGCCCCGCGCTCGTGAATGTGCGCAGTCGAGCCGAACGCCACTCCAAAAAGTAACCATCGGCACACAGGACATTCTGGGGACTGAGACCAGGACACAGGAAGGACAGGAAGTGTGGAGAAGGCTTGGGCCACACACACACACACACCCCGTTGCTGAGGCTGGAAGAGTCCCCGTGAACTGGGGAAAGCCCGGGTCTGGGGTCGGGCCAACCTGGGTCCCAACCCCTGAGGGACCTTGGGGTCCTTATTTATCCCTCCACCTCCTCTAAGATGGGAGAGGCTGCCCGCCCCCAAGGCCGCAGTGAGGCCTCATGGGAGAAAGAGCTTGGAGCAGTTGCGAGTGCTGGGCAGGGTTTACCCCGAGGAGGGAGGCCGTGTCTGCTGCGTGCCGACCCTGGCGTCCTGTTCCGGAACAGCATGAGCACACAGCAGTGTGGGAGGTGTTACTGCGCAAATGAATGCTCAACAGAGAAATGTGAGTCCCCCCGCCCCCCACCCATCTGTATGGGTCCCAGAGGGGAGCTGGGGAAGGAAGAGCGGGGTGCGGGGGGGGAGTGGAGGTGGTGGGGAGAGAGTAACGTGAGTGTGGAGTGGTGTGAATAGTGGCAAAGGGGCCAGCCCTCGGGGTTCTGTCCCTGCCCCGGTCCTGGCTGCGCGGCCTTGGCCAATCCCGTCATCTCTTAGGCCAGTCAGTGCTGCTACTTCGGACAAGGATGCCCTCTCACTGGGCCAGAGAGACAAAATGAGAGGCAGTTACAGGGGAGGGGTGGGAGGAGCTTCACACATCTGGTGGTCCCCCCCCCCCTTCCCCCCAGACATTTGCCAGATGCTCCATCTGTGCAGCGTGGAAAACAGATAAACGGATAAAAAAGCCTTTGACCAGCAGAGCTCCCATGGCCTGGATCCTGAGCAGCAAAGACCAGGGTCCAGGCTCCGCCGGGGAGAGGGCGGCCCAGTGGGCGCCTGACCGCACCTGCCCCTGCAGGGATGAGGGCTCCTGGCCCCTCCCAGCCGCAGGGCAGCTCCCACCAGAGGGAGGGCCGTGGGGCCTGGATGGAGAGGGGATGGGAGCTGGGGAGGCGGTGGAGCCGGGATGTGTGGGAGGTCGCTCTAAGGTGGTGGACGGTGCCTGAGGGGCCGCGTGGTGATGGATTCCTCCCGTTTCTTTCATAAATCAAGGGCGCGGAGAAACGCACAGAGGGAGGAAGGTGCTGCGGGATGAGTGGGCCATTTGTCTCCGCAGCAAACTCGGGAAGACGAGGGGGAAGCCGAGGCGGAAAGAGGCATCATTCGTCTTCAACGATAAAAAGGAAAAGAAAACGGACATCCCACTGTGAGCGGGTTTGACAGGTTTTTACAAGGAGAGAGGAAATGTGTCTTGATCCGTGCGATAATAAGCAGAATTAAAACTGAGGATGGGCCCTGCTGGGTGTAGCTCAGGGGTTGAGCATCGACCCAAGAACCAAGAGGTCACCGGTTTGATTCCCGGTCAGGGCACATGCCCAGGTTTCGGGCTCAATCCCCAGTGGGGGGCGTGCAGGAGGCAGCCAATCAATGATTCTCTCTCATCACTGATGTTTCTATCCCTCTCTCACTTTCCCTTCCTCTCTGAAATCAATAAAAATATATTTTAAAAAATAATAATAAAATAAAATAAAAAACTGGGGAGGGACCCAAATTACGTCTTCCTTTTTTTACAAAAGAGCAGTTATCTGAGACTTGGGGCTGGATTAACTCAACCATCTCATTTGAGGAGGCTGAGGCCCGGGGAGAAAAGGGGCTTGTTCCAGGGACGCAGTAAACGGTTACACTGCCCCCTCAATGTCCCTTTTACTTGTGAGGACGTGCTGTTTCCAACATGGTCGCTGCTGGCAAATGCCCCGGGCGCTTTAAAAACAATATGCATTTCGTTAGTCTTGGTGAGACGTATAATTACACCAGACTTGTCCGATGTGCTCTTCAAATGTGTCTCGATTTGTCTCCTTGTGTGTGGTCTGTGGAGCTGGAGGAGGATGTGTTTAAACATCCAACGGTTGGGGTAGGTTTAGCAATTTCTCTAATTTTCTTAACTGTACTTTGTGCGTTTTGGGCTCTATTTCTCAGCGCATACAAGGCTGGCATTTCTCTATCAGACTACCGATCTTTGTTCGACATTAGGCAGTGACCCTCCTTATTCTTAATAACGGTTTCTGTGTTCCAGTCTGTTTTACTTTGTACAAGTTTCCCTTCAACCTTCCTCTGTCGTTATGTTTTGGGAATGTCTCTGGTAACAGCATGAATTTTAGAAACCCAATGAGATGATCCCTGTCTTTTTAATGGAGAGTTTAGTCCATTAATAACTATTGTAATGACTGATATAATTATTTCCATCATCTTATTTTGTGTCTATTATTTACCTTGCCTTTGCCATGCTCCTTGTTTTTCTCTTGCTTTCTGTTAAACTGGTTAAGTTTTCTTTATTCTACCTTCCACCCAGGTATATATTATATTCCTATTCTCTTAGCAACTGCTCTTTTTTAAATATGCTTTTATTGATTTTAGAGAGAGAGGAAGGGAGAGGGGGAGAGAAAGACATCAATGTGAGAAACATAGATTGGCTGCCTACTGCCTCTTGCTCCTATGCTCCTACTGGGGATCGAGCCCACAACCCAGGCCCCAACCGGAATCGAACCGGTAACCTTTAGGTGCATGGGACGCCGCTCAACCAACTGAGCCACACTGGCCAGGGAACACAACTAGTCTTTAAAGTTTCAAGGTGCATTCCTGGCTTATATTTCTACCTTCTCCTGTACACAGGATTCTAGAAGGCTTTAATTCTGATATCTCCTTTTCTATCTTTCATATTGTCCAGTAATATATTTTCACTCTGTATTTTTATACTTCTCAAATTAGTCATTATTATTTCATATAGTCAATAGTTGTTTAGATTACCAATTTCTTTGCTTACCGTTTCTTCTTGTATTTTATTTTTTTCCTTTTGGGTTTAATTTAGTTCTCTCTGGAGCACTTTTTTGTGTTGTGTTTTTGTTTTTTGGTGTTTTTTTTTTTTTTTTTTGCTATTATTTTATTTTATTTATTTTGCTAGTATTTTATCAGCAAGGCATTTTAGAAGTAAACCTTCTTAGTCTTTCCCTGAAAATGTCTTTATTTTGTTTTCATTGTTGAGTGATCATTAGCTGGATATAGAATTCTAGATTCTCAGCTATTTCTTCTTGGTAATGTGACAATGTTATTCCATTGTCTTCTGGCTTCTATCAAGACTCCTGCTATTGGTGTAATTGCCACATATTTTAGGTAATCTCCTCCCCCCCCCCATTTCTCTCTCGTTGCTTTTAGGATCTCTCTTTGTCTTTGGGATTCTAGCGTTCTGCTGTAAGACATATTTATTGTTTATTTCTCCTACTTGAGACATTCATACTGATGATATTTGGGCAGAAGGATAACAGAGACAGTGGTGACGTGGGGAGGATCGATGGGCCTGAGGGTTCATGAACTTTGAACACAGCGGCAGACACATCCCGGCGCTGACCAGGCCCGGCCGCCCGTGTCCAGGTGCTCACTGCCCTGCGGTCCTTTCACCTTCACAGCTGCCCAGCGAGGAGTCCACTTCCATCTCTCTCCTTACAGACGAGGAAACTGAGGCACAGGAGGCTCTACATTGTCCAGGGGCCCAGGGGAGAGGGGGCTGGTCCTGGAGTCCACTCTCAGCCCTACTCCACGTTGTCTCTCCAGTTTTAGAGGGAAAGGGGGGAGGCAGCCCCCTTCATCCCTCCTCTGCACCCCTCCCCCCCCACCTCCCCTGACCTCCCGTTCCCACCCCTCCCCACTGCAGGCTTGTCCCCAGCATCCCACGTTTGGGATTTTTTCTGGCTGAAGGGGGCTTTGACCGCCGCCCTGGCTCACGCCCAGGCCTCCCATGAGGGTTTCCCGGTGTGGGGGTGTGGGCCGGGGCAGAAGGACATCCCTGCTTCTCAGCGGTTCCCAGGCGCACCTGAGCCCTCCAGGGAGGAGCCACTGATGGGCGGAAACAGCGCCGGCCTGAGACAGCCCCGCCCCAGCTCATTCCCACACCAGGCACTGCTCGAGTCCGGGCTTCCGGGCTGGCCGGCTGGTGATGGGGACACAGAAACTAGAGACAGCACCAGCCCCCGGGGACTGCATCCCCTGGGTGAGTAACTGGAGTGCGGCCTGATGGGACGGGTGCGTGTCGGGGGAGTAGGGGTCAGGGCAGCCCTCTCGGCAGATGGAGGGGGTGAGGGTGGGTGGGGGAGGGGTGGCAGGCAGGGGAAGCCCAGTCACAGAGTTCTGGGAGGGGGAGCTGGCTCTTCTCCCAGAATCCATAGGGATCTGCAGTTTCCCAGCAGGGCACCCACAGCATATATTTGTGGATGGGAAGCTCTCTGCTTGGACAGTGTTTTCATGTGCATCCTGCCCCTGCTCCTCCTCTGCCCTCTGCCCTCTGCCCTCTGCCCTCTGCCCTCTGCCGCAGGCGAGCGAGGAGGGCAGGTGCAACAGTCCCAGCTTACAGGGGAGAGAGAGCTTGAGCCGGGGCAGCTGAGGGTTAAAGGGCTTGCTGGCTGGGAACCCTTGCCCCAGCACCTGACTCCCTTGGGGCTCCTGGCTTATTTATAAATAAGGAGAAACTCATTTATTTTGTTATATTTTTATTTGTTTGTTAGTCTCACTCAAGGGTATTTTTCCCGTTGATTTTTAGAGAAAGTGGAAGGGAAGGAAGGAGGGAGAGAGACAGAGAGAAACATGGATGTGAGAGAGACACATCAATCGGTTGCCTCCCACATAAGCCCCAGCGGGGCCGAGAAGGAACCTGCAGCCCAGGTGTATGCCCTTGACTGGGCATCGAACCCTCGGCCCTTTGGTGCCCGGGCTGATGCCCTCCCACTGAGCCGCACCGGCCGGGCGGGGAAACTTCCTTATAAACAGCGTGGCACAGTTAACGGCGAGGGTCAGGCTAATTCTGCCATCTGCCGAGCGCCTGCCGAGCGCCGGGAGCTGCACCGCGGGTCGGAAAGGCACCCCCAGAACCATCTCGGACCTCATCTCGCAGCGAAGGAAACTGAGGCTCCAGAGAGCCCGCTGCTTCCCACCGGCGGCAGATCTGGGGAGAGACCCTGCTCTCTGTCCTCAGCCGCTGTGACCCCCCTCCCCCACCCCCAGGCTGGCACCTGCCTGCCTTCTCCAGGCCACGATGCCCAGGTGCAGAGGCGGGGCCTCAGAGCACCAGGCCCGCTCCCCCCCCACCCCCCCACCCCTGCCCTCTGATGGCGGGGTCCTCTGAAGGAGCCCGGCCTAGCTGCTCGCAGGGGCTCTGTACTCGGCGGGAGGAAGGTGCTGGCGCGGAAATGATCCTCTTCTGCTCTCCGGGGCTCTCAGCCAAGCCCTGTGAGCCAGGGGCACCGCCTGGGATGGCAGGTGGCCGCGGGGCTAACACCTGGCGGGGACTGAGCTCCACCTGCCACCCTGACCGGGAGGAGGGGCAGGCGCCCAAGCCTTGGGCCGAAATGAGCCTGTGAGGGAGGAGGCAGGTGTCGGCAGAGCTCAGCCTCCGGGGCCACGTGGCCGCTCTGTCTCCATGGTCACCGAGTGGCCGTGTCATCGCGTGGCTTCTGACGGGCGTGCCGTGTAGCCGCGCAGTCTGACTCCCTGCCCGGCCTTGTCTCCCCTTCGCGAGGGGCTCTGTCAGCTTTCCTGCGTGAGTGAAGGAGGGAGGAAAGGACACTGCAAACGCCGGGGCCGCACAGGGTGGGGGAGGCTGTGTGAAAGCCCGCAGCATCCTGCCAGGGAATGGTGGGTGGGTGGAGGGAGCAGGCGTGACTCATCCGAGAAGACTTCCTGGAGGCGGCGGACGCGGGATCCTCCTGCAGGGAGAGCCCAGCAGCGGCGCGGGCTTTTCTGTGAGCGGATGGAGGGAGCCAGACAGACAGAGCACTGGGTGTCGGGGGAAACGCCAGGACTCGGAGCCAAAGGGCAGGCTGGCAGGTCTGCGTGGCCCCTTAAGAGCCGCACCGCCTCGTGGGAAACGGCCTTTGTTGCTGAGCTTTCCCTTCTGTGTGATGAGAACAATGATCTGTCACGCCAGCACCTGCCTCTTCCCCACGGGAGACGGAGAGCGGAAAGTGCTGGCCCAGGTGAGACGCTCCTCCACGCAGGAACCCCGCACGCCCCTCCCGGCCCCGCCAGGCCTCAGAGAGACCCCGGCGGGAGCTCCCAGGCGCCCATTTTCTCTCCCTTGGCCAAGGTCATGGGCACACAGGAGCGGGCCGCCTGGCCAGCGAGGCCCCGGGGGCTCCTTCCTGGGATTTGCAGCTCAGGCGCAGGCTCTGGGCGGTCCCCTCAGCTGGCCTGACGGAGATGGACGGCGGTGACCGGCGGTGACCGGCGTGGCGTGTTCCTTCCAGCCTCCTTGGATGCGGTCCAGGCCCTGGCGAGCGCCAGCCGGGCCGGGATGGCTCGCTCGCTCACGCACAAGGCATTGCCTCATCCCGTCCACGGCCCTGCCTCCTTCCTTCCTTTGTCCCCTCGCCTCTCATTCTGTTTAAGCCTCTCCCCGGGTTTGGAGCACCGAGCAGGCCCAGCTCAGGGCTCCTGGCAGAGCGGGATCCACGTGGGGTCCCGGCCCTCAGGGGGCTCGGTGCCCTGCAATCGGGGAGGGGTGCCCCAGGTTCTGGGGGAGCAGTCAGACCTCCCAGGTGCGGTGGGGTGGGGGGCCTCTTGCTCTGAGCACCCCAATACCAGGCTGCTGCGCCCGTCCCAGCATGTGGCCCGGGCGGGGCTGCTCAGGTTCAGGCGGGTTACAGCTGTGAAATGGTCCAGTATTTCGAGGCTTACAAACCTCTCCGCGTTGACCTCCCTGGCGACCTCGGAGGTGGCCGACGGGAACGCGCGATGAAGCCGAGCCAGCACGAAGCCGGAGTCGCAGGAAAAGCCCGGCTCGGCCCAGGGCGTCCCCCGTGTCCCCGGAGCTTGGCATGAGCTCCTGGCTCAGCACACACCTGTGATGTCAGCTCTTATTGCTGGTGGCCATTTTCCAAAGACGCGGGAGGTGCCCAGGCCATCGGACCTGATGTCCCTCAGGGAGGGCGGGCCTCAGGCTCAGGGGCAGGCCGCGCCCTGATGAGGTCCGGCAGCGTGTCCGCGGCACAGCTCCCCAAGTCCCAGCCCTCACCCCACCGCGTGGGGCAGCCTCTGCCGGGACCCCATGATTTCGTGGGGGTCCCACCGGGAGGTGTCAGCGGAAGCCTGTAAACCTGTAAGGCCATAAACATTCCTGAGGCCCTGAACCTGTAGACGGTCTTGGAAAAGCCGGAGCCACTCCTGCTGGAGGGGGGCTGCGTGTGGGGAGGCCACCGAGAGAGCTATTGTCACCACAGCCCCGAGGGGCCCGGGCTCCCGCCCTCCTTACCCCAGGAGACTGGCTGCAGCAGGCTCAGGTACCTGCATGGGCACTGGAACCCTCAACTCTGCGCTTACCCTCAGGGGTCCTCACACTTTTTAAACAGGGGCCAGTTCGCTGTCCCTCAGATCGCTGGAGGGCCGGACTATAGTTTAAAAACAACTATGAACAAATTCCTATGCACACTGCACATATCTTACTTTGAAGTAAAAAAACAAAACGGCAAAAACACCCGCATGTGGCCCGCGGGCCGTAGTTTGAGGACGCCTGGTTACAGGGTGGGGCACGCGGACAAGAAGTGCGGGCTGCCCTTGGCGGGGGGGGGGGGGGGGGGGTGGGGGGCGCTGGCGGGGGCGCTCTGGCCGCTGAGAGCTGGCGGTGCCATTCCCGACATGAGCCCCGCGTGCGGAAGCCTCACGTCCCCCCATTTCTCACGGTTACTTCCCCGTTTACGAGAGGCGGTTGTACATTCCCTCTCCCCTTCCCCCGTCCCTTTGCTCCCAGTACAAGTCACTTATGGAAATGCCGTTCACTTAAGAGTCCGCCCGGCTTCTCCGGAGCACATAGTTCACATCGGGCACGCACGCCAAGAAGACGCGCTGTCACTCCGTGAGGAGAATGTGCTCGCGTTCGCAGAGCAGGATGTAAATCCCAGCCCCCCGGCTGCTGGGTTTGCGATGAGGGACTATTTACACAACTCCCGCCTTTGGAACGAGGCGGATGCTGCCGGAAGGAAGTGCCTGCTGCAAGATGAGCCAATTGTCCACACCCTTCTGGGACATTCTTCACCCAGTTGAGGCTGATGGATCAGTGAGACACGTTGATCACGGTGTGATTGGTAACAGCAAGTTCCTGGGAACAACCTCTACCTCTACCTGCAGGAAACAGTGGAGTCGATGATGCAGCCCCTCAGTGCCATGTGGGCCACTTACTTCCATGCAACACACATGGACGGAGTGCCTCCGGGGTGCCCAGGGTGGCGTCGGGAGGGGCTAGGCATGATGAGATGGGCTATGCCACTGGGCACGAGGCTGCTAGGACCGCGATGCTTTGAGGGGATCTTACAGAGCGAAGGCAACCCCCAATCTCAGGTGGAAACACACATGTGTTTTCTGGGAGGCTGACGTGTTTCCTGACGGTATCTATCCCCCCGTGCTGTTAAGGTTGCGTAAGACTCCACGCACCAGCCTTTCCTCCTGGGTGGGGGAGACGAGGCTGCCCACGCCCGGTGCCCCAGGAGCGTGGAGGTGCCTGCCTAGGAACGGTCTGTGTGCAGGAGGGCGCCCTCCCCTCCGAGGCCCGGGAGACGGTTTGTCCTGGGCCTGGGCCTGGGCCGGGCATGTATGTCCCAGCTACGCCATGCCCACCCCCTTCCCCCAAAGGCTCGAGGAGGGCTGGCCTCTCTGTTCCTGTCCCCCGGCCCCGGCCCCGCCGCGGGCTTCCCCGCCGCGCTCCTCAGAACAAAGGTCGTCCGTCATCTGCTCCCGCACGCCTGGTGGCCGGGCGCTCGGCTGCTGCTGTCTGAGGGAGCATGTGCGTGTGTTCATGTGTTTGCATGTGTATGCCTGTGTGTGCGTGTATGGGTGTGTGCTTGTACGCGTGTGTGTGTGTGTGTGTGTGTGTGCGCGCGCGCGAGAGAGAGAGAGAGAGAGAGAGAGAGAGAGAGAGAGAGAGAGAGAGAGATCCAGCTCACCCAGGGCTTTGTTTCCGGGTTCCGCCTTGGGCTTGTGAGATGAAGGCAGTGCGGTTTGTGTTCCAGGGCCGTGCGTAGGGTAGGCGCTCATGGGACATGAAACGAATTAGGACACATCGCTCAAGGAAATGTTGTGAGAGGTTTTTATTTCTATTTCGACTTAATGAGCTCCACCCCAATTAGGTTATCAGGTGCACCATGAGCATGTAATGTTTCTAGGAGACCATAAACTTTACGGCCCTAATATTGCAGGTGCCACGTGTTCATTCCAGCTCAGGGGCTGCAGGCCCTCCGACGGGCTGTCACGGGGACTCAGACGACTCAGGAGGCCTCTTGTCCCGGCGGAGCTCGGGGTCCACTCAGGGGCGCGTGGTTGAAATCAGACAGCAGTGACATGCGTGATGAGTGCTGAGAGCCAGGGCCCCTGGCCCGAGGGGGAAGTGGTGGTGGGGGGGCAGGATCGGCAGGGCAGCTGAGACCAGTTTCCTGGAGGGGCCATGTCTCAGTGGAACCGTGCAGACTAGGGGCTGGGCTCGATCATGCAAAGGGCGGGGGTAGGAACTGAGAAGGTCCCGGGCAGAGGGAACAACTCCCCCAGGGCCAGTGGCTGGAAAGACGGAGGAGCTGCGTGTGCCTGGAGGGGGCATGGTCCGTGGTCAGGGACGGGCTGCAGCACACAGCAGGGTCTGGGGGACGCCTGCCTTTCGCTGTGGGGTCCCCGTGGCGGGTGCCCACAGACACACGCAAGCACCAGGTCTTTGCCGTGAGCCCTAATGATCGCGCCGCCTCCAGACGGCCAGTCCCTGGGCCCAGGCACAGCTGGCTGCAGGGGCACTGCCCAGCCAGCCTCTCTCTACCCGTCCTACCTGCTTGGTGTGTTCATAGCGCGCATGGGCGCCAGGCGGGTGGGCCTCTGCCCTCATCTGCCTTCCCTTCCAACGTGGCGGTCCGAGCAGGACCCCCGAGCCTTTCACCAGAAACGCTGGCACACGGGAAGCACCCACGGGTATTTCCTGAACGCATGATGTGTGCGTGAATGAATGCGGGGGCGATAGGGACCCTGGTTCTCCCCGAGGCCGGAGAGCAGGCTCCGGCAGCTGGAGGGATGATGATCGTGGGGGCACGTTCTCCTGACAAACTGGTTGCCTCCCGCCAGCTCGTCCAGCTCCTCCTCTGGCTCCGAAATGTGGGCTCTCAACGAGGTCAGAGGGCACAGGTTTCTCTGCTGGGCCATCCATTTAAAAAAGTTTGGGTAAAATGTACACGACATAAAGTGCATCATTTCCAACATTTTAAATGTGCAACTCAGTGGTGTTTAATCGACAATGCTGTGCAACCTTCACCACCATCTAATTTCAGACCATTTTCATCCTAGACAGAAGCTCCGTTCCCCTGAAGCAGCCGGGCCCCAGTCCCCGCCCCTCCTGGAACCCCTCGCCTGCTGGCCGTCTCCCCGGACCTGCCCGTCCGCACATTGGCTGCCGCGGAGTCAGACAGCGCACGGCCTGTGTCTGACCCGCCGGCACGAGGCGCAGGCCCGCCCACGTGGCAGCGCGTGCCGGCGGCGCTGGCTCTCTCCTTACGGCTCGGGAATAATCCGCTGTGCGGATTCGCCATGTTTTACCTACCCCTGGTCTCCTCATGGACATCCGGGTCGTCTCCATTCTTGGCTGTGATGGAGAGTCAAGTTACCAGATTAACGTGTGCTCATTTTCCAGCTGTGAGCCTCACAGAAAGGCCCGTAGCATGAGGGGGGTCCCTGAGCCCCTCCCCAAGGCACCATCGCCATCAACCAGGACCCTCACTGTCTGCTCTTCCCGTCTCTCTCTCTGCGGCCGAGACCTTCCCCTGTGGCCAGAGCTCCTTCCAGCCCTTCCTCCCAGCGGCCCTCACCCGCTGACTCCAGCTCCTGCTCCAGCTGCCGTGTGCATGGGGGAGCCATCCTGACTCCCAGGAGGAGTCCTGGCCACAGCTTCCCCATCCTGTCCTCACCCCACCCGGGCGTGTCTGTCCCACTGGGGTGTGCGTGTCCCACTGGGTGTGTCTGTCCCACTGGAGTGTGCGTGTCCCACTGGGGTGTGTCTGTCCCACTGGGGCGTGTCTGTCCCACTGGGGTGTGCATGTCCCAATGGGGCGTGCGTGTCCCACTGGGGCGTGTCTGTCCCACTGGGGTGTGTCTGTCCCACTGGGGTGTGTCTGTCCCACTGGGGTGTGCGTGTCCCACTGGGGTGTGTCTGTCCCACTGGGGTGTGCGTGTCCCAGTGGGTGTGTCTGTCCCACTGGAGTGTGCGTGTCCCACTGGGGTGTGCGTGTCCCAATGGGGTGTGTCTGTCCCACTGGGGTGTGTGTCCCACTGGGTGTGTCTGTCCCACTGGGGTGTGCGTGTCCCACTGGGGTGTGTCTGTCCCACTGGGGTGTGTCTGTCCCACTGGGGTGTGCGTGTCCCACTGGGCTGTGCGTGTCCCACTGGGGTGTGTCTGTCCCACTGGGGTGTGCGTGTCCCACTGGGGCGTGCGTGTCCCACTGGGGTGTGCGTGTCCCACTGGGGTGTGTGTGTCCCACTGGGGTGTGTCTGTCCCACTGGGGCGTGCGTGTCCCACTGGGGCGTGCGTGTCCCACTGGGGCGTGCGTGTCCCACTGGGGTGTGTGTGTCCCACTGGGGTGTGTCTGTCCCACTGGGGTGTGTGTGTCCCACTGGGGTGTGCGTGTCCCACTGGGGTGTGTCTGTCCCACTGGGGTGTGTCTGTCCCACTGGGGTGTGCGTGTCCCACTGGGGTCTCCCCCACAGGACTGCAGGCTCCCGGGGCCACACCGGCGTCTCCGCAGTGTCAGGCCCTCGTGCCCAGAAAGCGCTTTGTGGAAACTGAGCCTCTGTGGGCTGTGCAGGCCACAGGCAGGTTGCCATGGAAACCCAGTTTGGGACGCCTGGGACAGGGACCGTCTGCTCCGTGCAGCCACCCTCCTCTCCACGCTTCCAGGGACAGCTGGTCGCCGGGGGACAGTCTCTGCCAGACCCCACGGGGGCCGCCCCCGCCATGGGGTGAACATTGGCCCGCCCGGCCCTGTGGCCTGGCGTCAAGTTCATACGGTAGTTCTCAGCCACAGCGGAACGGTCCCACTTCCTGCCTGCCTGTGAGTCCCCGAGCCTCTTCTCCCCTCTCCTCCGCCTCCGCCAACGCTCTCTCCCCGGTCTCCTCCTTGGCCTGGCGTCTGGCTCCCCTCAGCCCTCTGCTCCCTCATCGCCTCCTTCCCGTCCGGCACACACAGCTCTGCTTTAGATCCCGGCCTGGGCACCTGCCTCGGTTGCAGGCTCGATCCCCAGCCCCTGTCAGGGTGTGTGCGGGAGACAACCAATCGATGTGCCTCTCTCACATCGATGTTTCTCTCCGTCTCTCCCCCTCCCTTCCACTCTCTCTAAAATTCAATGGGAAAAAATGCCCTCGGGCGAGGATTAACAAAATAAACAAATACATAAAATAAGGACAGTAGCTCCTAGGGATGGCCAGGAGGCGTGCAGATGTGTGAGGAGAGTATCAAGTTAATATTCTCCTGAATGAATGTGGAATTAAACAACAAAGGAGGCGAAATGAATAAAAGGCGGGAAGTGCCGGGCTCAGGCGTGGCCTGGAATTAGTAGCCAGTCCTCGCCACCATCGTTGTCCTCGTCCTCTTCGTTGTTAGGGTTTTGGACTTGGAGTCAGACAGAACGGCGCTCGGATCCCAGCTCCACGGCTCACGAGCTGCGTGTCCTCGGGCAAGGCGCTGGCCCTCCCTGGGGACTACGGCGATTCCCCGGTGAGGGGCCTGTCAGTGAGATCGGTCAGTGGCACGTGCACAAGTCACCGTATGACCTATGGCAGCATGCGTAAGCCTCGGGGGCTCACGGGAATGCCCGCTCCCTCCTCCCCTGGAGCAGGGGAGCCCCGAAAACCCCCGGGCAGGTTGGTGGTCCCCGTCCGCATGGAGTCGCGTGAGATCCAGGGAGATAACGTGCGGAAAGTGGTTTGTCGGTGCCGAGGGGCCGTAAACATGTTCCTGATGATGATGGCTAATTAAAATCTGGTAGCGCCGCCGGGAGAGGACTCGGGGTGCGCTGAGCTCTCGCCTCCTGCCTCGGAGCGTCTTTCGGAGACGAGTGAGCGGCCGCGGGCAGGCGTGGCTTGGCGTGTGGACGCTGCAGACCCCCTGGGTCCCTCCCCGCCTTCCACTCGTGCGCGTCCATCCGTCCATCAACAAGAACGACCGGCCGCGTCTCGTGGCACGCGGAGCTGACCGTGCCGCCCGCCCTGGGCCTGGCTGGCCCCGGGGGTGTGCGGGGCCGGAGGCGGTGCCCCTGGATGGCCTTGTGCTGACGGACACCAGGCATGACAGGCTGGGGAGCCCCCTCTGAGGCTGACGTGGGCCTCGGCCCTCGGGGAGCTGCCACGGCTTCGGGAGAAACAGGGACTGGAGCCCTCACACGTCCCTGTGGGACTGGCCCAGGAGGTTGTCGCCCACTGAGGCTTGTGGTTATTCTGTTCCGCAGTTTTGTTTAATTTTATTTTGGGTAAATGTTCGAGATGTCTGCCTTTTGCGACCACAGACTGTCTGAGCAGCCCCCCTCACCTCCTCCCCCCGTAACTTCAGGAGCTGGTGGTGCGTGTGCCCCTGTCACCAGGCAGGAGCCGCCAGGAGAGACAGAAGGTGCCAGCCGAGAGCTTCCTGGCCCCGCACCCCACTCACAGCTGTAGCCCTGGGGCGGGGGGGGGGGGGGGGGGGCGCTGTTCACCCTCCCCGGGGTTTCGGGAAGGTTGGCCATTACGTCCCATTTTTGCCTAAGCCGCCACCATGTGGTTTGTCACAGGCCATCACACTGGGTGCGAAGATACACACACAACCTGGTACCCAGATGGGCTGCCCGGGCACCTCAGCGATCCCGTCAGCCCCTCGGCTCCGGGCCGCCCTCGGGCCGCTGTCTTCAGCTCGTCCGCGTTTCTTCCTGGTGCTTCTTGCCTCGTGGCCACGGGGCTGCGGCCGCTGCGTCCCGCACCTGTGTCCCCCGCGGAAAGGGGAAGGCGGCCTCTCCCCCTGCTCCCAGCAGACGCTGCTTTGCATCTCTGCCCGGAAGCGTATCCGTGGCCACTGCTGCCTGAGTCTCAGTTTCCATCTTCCCAGCTCGAGCCGGGGTAACAGAGGAGGAGGTGGTTGGCAATAGCTGGGGACTGGCCGGCAGCGAGTCTCCCCTGGGGCCACAGCACCCCTGTGGTGAAGGGCGGCCGGGCGAGGGGACGGCAGGGACTGGGTGAGGGGGCCTCTCGTGGACGGGCAGGGAGGACAAGGTGATGTTGCAGGTGACAGTGCGGACCTGGCGTGGGGTGAGAGCCACCGAGGAGCTGAAGCCGGGTGGAGGGTGTCGGGACCAGACTTACCTCCGAGAAAGACGGCTCTGGCCGTGACCTGGAGGGAGGCTTGGGGGGACTGGACTGGGGGCCCGTGGGGGGCACGGGCGCGCCCAGCTGAGAACTGAAGGTAGAGTTTGCCGGCAGGGAATCCAGAGCAGCGCCTTTGTGACCCCGGGTCACGCCGGGGCTGGGCAGGTAAATGAGACGGAAGTAAACTCCTGGGCAAGGCCGGAGGCGGGTCCTCGGGGCCGCGGGCGGTGATGCGGCACCCACATCCGAGGGTTGACCCGACACGGGGCCTTTCCCTGCGTTTCTGTGTGCGGGAGTGAATCCCAGGCCACGGCGGGTTCCTGACACAGCCACGGAAGACAGGCTCAAGGTCACAGCCGAGGGAGAGCGGGTACCCATTACTCGAGTGATGGAGGCTCGGACAGCTAGTGTTCTGACGGGAGAGGATGAGGAGCGCGCTGCACACGCGCCTTCGCTCGGATCCCCTGGCTCTGTGCGTGTCTGCCTGCGGAAACATTCACGTGACGACAGGTCATTCAGGGGTGTGCGCTCCGACAGAAAGAAGTAGAAAAGGGAAGAGCTGTGGAGAAGAAAACACCCAAACCCCTAACCCCAGCATCTCTGCTGCCCTCGCGGCCACGTCCATTTTTGTTCGTGTGGGCAGACTCCCCTCGGTATTCAGAGCCATTTGCATCGGGTCTCCTCTGGCGGGCCTTTCCCCCACCCAGCGTCGTTTTCATCTGGTTCTCTTTCCGGAACTTTCTAGCACGAAGCGCCAGGGCCCCTGTGCCTGAGCCTTTGCGCGCCTCCCTTTCCTGCTGGAATAAACCGTGGGATGCTTATCACTGTGGGAGAACGTTTGCCTGCACAGAAGGCTCCTTCCCGGAGAGGGATTCTCCAAAACGGGATTAGACTCCGAGGGAACCCCCGCTTTTAAAGCCAGGGGTACCTATTGCTCATTCAGACACTCACAGGCGTGAGAAGTGACATTAAAGGCGACACTGCACTCTCTGCCCTGGCAGCCCGTGGGTTTGGACGTGCCGTCTGTGGACAATCGATGGCCTATTTCGAAGCAGGATCAATACTCCGGGAACCCCAGCGTAATGCGATTCCGAGGGGCCTGGACTCATGAACGAACCCATCCGTGAGGCCAGGACGCTAGGAACAGAGGAAGTGAAATGGCCCCAAGGAATCTTGACATTGAAACATGGATTAGGGCATTGGGGCAGGGGGAGCTTTTTATCTTTATCTACATTTTCCATATCCCGTAGGATTGGGAAGCTGGTGGGAACTGAGTACAGGCCCATCCGTTTTATAGTGAGCTAGAGGCCCGATGCACGAAGATTCGTGCAAGAATAGGCCTTCCTTCCCCTGGCGGCCGGCACTGCATTCGCTCTAGCCAGAGCCACCTTTCCCCCTTCACTCCAGCCCCGAGCCGCCTTTCCGCCTCTCGCCTTGTCGCGTCAATTTGCATATTCCCTCCTTATTGGCTGTGGGCGCTTCCCTCTTTGTCGTGGAGTTACAGTCAATTTGCATATTATGTCTTTATTAGATAGGATTTTTTTCACACACTCCCATGCTGACCCCCATGACCCTCGTAACTCAAAATCTATTTCAAGAATGATCATTGCATGCCCGCCATGCTCCAGAAAGTGTGCGAGGCACTAGAGACATGGCGGTACGGGGACATGGTCATCTTCAAGGAGCTGTCCTCCGGAGTCTCCATAATTGGCTTGAATGCCCGCTCTGCCCTTGGCTGGGGCCGCTCTGGGTGTGACCTTCCTCACTCCAGCCACTCAAGACGGGGGTTATCTCCTTCTTTTTGCAGATGGGGAAACTGAGAGAGAGCAAGACTAAGTAACGTGTGTCCAAGTGACAGAGGTGATGAGGTATGAAGCTGGTGAGCTCTGCCATCATGGCTCTTTACAAAATGACTGGCGTGAGTCTTTGCAAGTAATTTGGAGAAGCTGCTTAAAAGGCTTTGTGCACGGATCCCAGCTTGTTCCATTTGTCAAGTCTTATCTATTGCAGCTATAGAACATTCTGCTCATTCCAGTTCTCTCCTACCACTTTGCAAAATTGGTATGACTCATTCATTCATACTTCATTCATTCATTCATTCATTCTCTCATGCACCTCCTCTCCCCAAACAGTGGTGTACTAGAGCCAGCTCCCCTGGCTCTCGAGAGCTGATGGTCAGCATCTCTTATCAGCTCTTCAGCGACCTCCCATTGCTGGCTTGAAATCAGTCTCAGTGGGAGTATTTACACCACAGGAATTGGCAAACGCTATAAAGCAGGTTGGTTTTTGTCTGTTTTTTTCTGAGAGTCAGTCCCTAGCATTTACCATCTCGTGGCCGTGCCCCGCCAGGGCCGGAGAGCAGCAACCTGCCCTTCATCTGCTCACCTGGGGCTGACCAGAGGTAGCAGGCAAAGCTGGGCCTCTCTTCCTCTTCCCCCGCCCCCCAGGAAATCAGGTCAGCAGGTGTGTGTGACAGGGGGAGTTCATTGGTACCAGACTCAGTGAGTCTAAAGAGAGGCCCAGCCCTAGCTGGTTTTGCTCAGTGAATAGAGCATCGGCCTGTGGACCAAAGGGTCCCGGGTTTGATTCCGGTCAAGGGCATGTACCTTGGTTGCAGGCTCCTTCCCAGCCCAGGTCCTGGTCAGGGCTCGTGCAGGAGGCAACCAATTGATGTGTGTTTCTCTCACATCGATGTTTCTCTCTGTCTCTCCCTCTCTCTCCCACTCTCCCTAAAAGTCAATGGGAAAAATGTCCTCGGGTGAGGATTAACAACAACAACAACAACAAAACAAATAGAGAGGCCCAGCTCTGGGGTTAAAATGAGCAGGATTTCAGTGGCTTCACACACATTCCAGCAGACCTCGTTCCAACTCCATTCATGGGCGAATGGCTGTGATATTATGATTTATAATTAGAAATGTCATTTCTTATTCATCCACTGTTGCTGGCGGGATTTCCTAAGAGTGACGAGGGTGTGTTCTGTTACGTTAATGCGATGACGTTCAGAAAGCCCCTAGGTCACCTGAGCGTGAGGGCAGGGAGCCAGGGTCTCCCCCCAGAGCTCCAGAGTTCAGTGGCCAAAAGGACGGGGCTCGGAGAACGCCCAGGTGGGTGAACCAGGGTGCATCCAGGTACCAGCAGGGAGGGGTGCACCCTGAGCTCCCCGGGGTCTGAGCTGCTGTGCTCAGCATCCTCTGGAGCTCGCCCTACGTCCTGTTTTCGTCCCCTCGTTAACCAACGGGGAAACGTCAGCAACTGTTCCTCTGGGTTCTCCCAGCCCCCGGGACAGGAATGGGACATGGAGAGGCCTTAGGGACTTGCCTTTGTCGTCCGTTCGAAGCAAACGTGACAACTGGACGTGGGGTGTCCGGAGTGGGGCAGTCTGGGCCGGGACCCTCACCCCTGGGGTCCGGCGCTGGCTCCAGGCAGGCGGTGCCAGGGTTGCGTTTAACTGTGGGACACCGGGTCAGCGTCCACTGAGAACTGGAGAATTGCGGGGTGTTGGGAAACACACCCACCGGAACAGGCTTCCCGGGCACAGGGGGTGAGCCTCCTGGGAGGGGACGTCGCCAAGAAGAGCTGGAGAAAATCCACTCCAGAGGCCGAGGGCGGGGAGTTCCGGCGTTGACAAGGGCCAGAAGCCCCACCAGCTCAGAGGGCATCGAGGGAGAAGAGGAATATTGGAGAAACAGGGACCTGCTTTCAGGTGCAGTGAGGAGGCGCGCACACACAACGTGAGCCGCGTGGGAGCGCGGACTCCGGCTTATCTCCCCCCGGACACCAGCACAGCGTCTCGCCCAGCTCCGGCACGTAGAAGGTTCTGGATGAATGGTGGGGTGAGGCGGAGAGAGCATGGTGGGAGGCCTGGAGGCTGTCCCTGCTCAGGCGCATCGGAGCTGGGTGGTTAGCGTGGCGTCGCTTCCTCTCCCAGGGTCTGCTTCCTCAGTGAAGTACCCGAGGACTCATTTGGGGTGACTTCTTGGGAATGACGAGTGTCCTAATTCTAACACTGACCCGCACCGACCTGTGTGCAGCCTGCTGCACGTCATAAGCAGACAGCCCTGAAAATGGAGAACTCGGTGCCCTGATGGAGCACGCCGAGTCGGTCCCTACATTCCGAAGGCGTTTGTTTAGGGAAAAATCATGAATTCCGCCTTTGGTCCCTCTACCTGCAAAAACGTGGACTGTCCCCGGGGAAATAAGTCGGAAGGAGGCTGAGCTCAGTCAGCATCAGGTCACGCTGAGCCGGGTTGCTCCGCTCCGCTCTGCTCAGCAGCCTTCACTCCTCTGCCTGGCGGCTCACCTGCTCCCCCTGCGGGCCCTGGAGGCTGACGGGCCAGGGTTAGAATCCCAGCGGCACCACTCACGGCATTGGGACCTGGGGAAATTCCTCCCTCAGCCCCCGGAACAGCGATGAACATGCAGCATGGGGAGCTGTGAGGATTCGGTGTGGAGACACCCATCAAGGGCTCAGGCCGGTGGCCGGCACACAGTAGGTGTGGCCCAGGATTGCCTGACACACAGTAGGTGTGGCCCAGGATTGCCTGACACACAGTAGGTGTGGCCCAGGATTGCCTGACACACAGTAGGTGTGGCCCAGGATTGCCTGACACACAGTAGGTGTGACCCAGGATTGCCTGACACACAGTAGGTGTGGCCCAGGATTGCCTGACACACAGTAGGTGTGGCCCAGGATTGCCTGACACACAGTAGGTGTGGCCCAGGATTGCCTGACACACAGTAGGTGTGGCCCAGGATTGCCTGACACACAGTAGGTGTGGCCCAGGATTGCCTGACACACAGTAGGTGTGGCCCAGGATTGCCTGACACACAGTAGGTGTGGCCCAGGATTGCCTGACACACAGTAGGTGTGGCCCAGGATTGCCTGACACACAGTAGGTGTGGCCCAGGATTGTCTGACACACAGTAGGTGTGGCCCAGGATTGCCTGACACACAGTAGGTGTGACCCAGGATTGCCTGACACACAGTAGGTGTGGCCCAGGATTGCCTGACACACAGTAGGTGTGGCCCAGGATTGCCTGACACACAGTAGGTGTGACCCAGGATTGTCTGACACACAGTAGGTGTGGCCCAAGATTGCTGTCCTTGTAACACTTGGCTTCTCAGGTTTTGCCCCTGCTAGTCCTCCCACCTGGAGCCCTGAGTGCCCTGGGCCCCACCCCATCTCCCAGACTCCCCTCCTCAGGGTCCTGATTGCTGGTCCCTCGGTCCCATCCCGAAAGCTCCCGAGAGCCTGTGCATTTCCCGAGCGCTCCGCCGTGTCCAGCCTGCCCCGGAGCAGGCACCTGCTTAGCTGGCCAGCTGGCCTCTGCTCAGAGGAGGCCACGTGAGAAGGGGAGCTGGTTTGGGGCCCGGGAACTGCTCCTGGTGAAGCGTCAGTGGAACGGAAGCTCCGAACACCAAGCAGAGAGGGACCCCAAGGGAGGACCAGGGAGCGTGCCTCCCAGTGCCGGGCGCACTGCCACCCATTGCTCCGTCACTCGTTCCGCCCTGCACACCGCACACCGCGGTGTGACCCGGCAAGGGTGCCGTGTGCAAGGCGTTCGCGTGGCTGCTGTGTGAAGGGCAATGTCAAGAGACGGGCTGGGAGCCATGGGCGGGCTCGACGGCACAGGTCCTGGAAGACTTGCCAAGGAGCTTGGCTCTGTCCTAGGGGCAGAGAGACGGAGAGTGGACGCAGGGAGTGGCGTGACCCGCTTTCTAGTGATGCCGGCTGCTGTGTGCAGTGGATTGGCAGGGGCCGGCCGGGGAGCAGGAAGCCTGGCCAGGAAGCTGTCCCAGGGTCCCGGTGAGAGACAGTGGTGGCCTGGGCTGGCGGGAGGCCGTGCAGGGGAGAGCGGAGACAGAGCAGAGAATGCCGGTTCTATTCTCTCCGGGCGTTTTTAATCTGTGAAGTAGGTCAGGTCAGCCCTGCTCTGGTTTACAGATAAGCGTGAGAGAAAGGGTGGTGACAAAGCGGACCCCAAGTTCGACCTTCCCATCTCCTCCACGCATCCCGGCCGAGGGCGGCATGACCTTGGGGTACGTGAATGGTGTCAAGGAGGGTCATGTCTGCGTTGGCGCCTCCTGCCAGCCAGAGCGCATTCTCTCACTGGGGCGCTCGTCTTCACAAAGTTCTGGAACTGAGGAAGGCATGGACTGGCGTCCCAGTTTTTGCCCTCATTTCCCGATACCCTAGGGTTCCCCTCCCCCCATAATGCGGTGGCCTCCCTGCCTGGGATCTCCTCCGTTCTCCGCTCAGCCATCTGCTTCCCCCGCTGGCATGAGGGGGTGCTGCGCCTGAGGCCTGTGGGTGCCTGCTGTGGCTTCAGACAATCCTCAGTTCACAGGGCCCCCCGGTTCCATGTTCCCCCGCACGCAGAAGGCCCCCCGATGTCCCCACATCTGCAGGCAGTGAGCTCACGGCTGCCTCCAAGCAGTCGTCCCGATGTCTCAGTGGGTGTCCTTCACGCTTCTTTCCCTGACGCTTATGGGAAGCCCGCACCTCCTTCTGTCGACAGTACCGTTTGCCTGTCTGTTTCACTCCCTCAGCTGGGAGGCCCTCGAGAACAGAATGCCTGTGTTTTATTCATCTCACCATTTCCTATAGCCTTGAACAGAGAGCCTGGCACA
This sequence comes from Eptesicus fuscus, assembly GCF_027574615.1. Classification (NCBI taxonomy): domain Eukaryota; kingdom Metazoa; phylum Chordata; class Mammalia; order Chiroptera; family Vespertilionidae; genus Eptesicus; species Eptesicus fuscus. Next base: position 114,439,762 of record NC_072474.1, on the reverse strand, counting down.
TAGTAGGTTATTGACAAAGAGCAAATGAGTGGATGAGTGGACAAATGAATGAATGAACAAGTGAGTGAGTGAGTGACGAGCTCTCGTTGGTAGGAAGTTCTTTACACTCGGCCGAGACATGCTTCTGGCTAAGCACCGGTTTCTGAACCGAGGCCCACTCATTGACCGCACAAGCGATCACACTCCCCTCTTGCTCATGGCGGCTTCTCACATGGTGGGGCCACACGGTCTACTTCTGCTCTTCAAACATTCAAGCCTGCTCCTGCCACGCTTGTTGCTGGGGTTCTTGTTCCAGCATTCAGAAGGGTTCAGCAATCTGGAGAAAGGGTGTGCATAGATTAAATAAGAGTCCAGAGACGAAAGATAATTTCGAAAGGCATTGGGGGTCAGAGGAGCTTTAGCTAAAGGAGCTAAGTTCTAAGTTCTCCTTGTCTCAGGACCCCTTGATTTTTATTTACACAATTTGTCCTAAGGCAAGGTGGAGATACACTTCAAAGGGTAGGGTTTCGTGCAGAATCCATTGTCAGAATGGAGAAATGCCTTCGGCTGTTCAGGTGTTTGGCCAACAGGAGGCAATAACATATGGATTGAGATGCCCTGAGCTGTCTGGCAGCAAGCAATCATCCTATTCAGGTTTGGGGGAAGTGCCTTTCAACCATTCCAACAGGTGATTACATATGTGACTCAAGCCCTTGTTGAGTCACCAAGTTCCATCAACCTTTTGATGAAACTCTTGCGGTTATGACATGCTGGAACTGGCTTCCGGCAGCTTGTCCCCACCTTAAGCTTTTTGCACATCTGCTCTTCTGCCCAGGATGCTCGAGTCCCGTTTCTTTCCACAGCTGGATTTTTTCCTCTGTCATGTGGATCTTAGCTCCAATATCACCTCCTCAGAAAGGTCAGTGGCATGAAGTGCACTCACACTGCTGTGCAGCCGTCACCACCCTCACCTCCAGGACTTCCATCCGGCAAGACCGAAACTCGGTCCCCACTGACCTCTAACCCCCTCCCGGCCCCTGACCCCCCTTCACTTTCTCGGTGACTCTGATGGTTCTAGGGATGCCTGTCAGGCGGTTTCCATCGCTTTGTGACGCTCCTCCCTGAGCACAGGGTCCCCGCCTCCTCCCGGTGGCAGCAGGTGTCAGGCTCCTTCCCCATGAAGGCTGCGTGGTGGTCCCTGTGCGGGCACATCCTCCACGTTGTGTCATCCATCCCCCTGTCGAGTGGCAGTCAGGCTGCTTCCCTCTTCGGGCTGCTGTGACTGACCTGCAGTGACCCCGGGGTGCACGTGTCTGCGCTGTAGGTTAATACCGGAATTAGCAAATGACATGCAGAAACCAAGCGATTGCTCATAAAATTCTGGATTTCTGGCTTCTCTTAGAAAAGGGGTGGATCTGGCAACTCGGGGTCTCGATGCTCACGGCCACACTGGGAGCTGAAGGAGGCAGCCCACCCCTCCCGCTCCGAGGGGCGCACCCGGCCTGGTGGGCCTGACTACTCTGCTCACCCTCTGACCTGCCGGGTCAGCACCCTCACGGGGTGGGTGGAAACATGAGGCTCAGAGAGACACAGGACCTGGGCCCAAAGTCTCTGGGAGGTGCTGTGAGCTGACCACCGTCGGCCAGGGAGTGCCTGCACTGGGTTCTAGGCCATCCCTACCGCTTGCCTGCTCCAAGGCCCTTAACCATCCGGAGCCCAAGTTTCCTCTTTCAGAGGAAGATGGGAGAGGAGGTCCCGCCTCCGGCAGCCTCACAGGCTTATTGTGGAGACCGGAGAAGAGGATGCAGGGCTCTGGCCCCGCCCACCCGGCTCTGTCTGCCCACTGCCTGGTCCAGAGTTCCCTGAGGGAGGCTCTGAGCCACCCTGGGGGCAGGCCACCCCACTGCCCACGGAGACCTCAGAGGCAGGGGTGGCCGCGGCAGAGCCTGAGGCTTTGCTCCAGGCTTCGGATGAGATGGGGCGTGAATGGAGACTCTTACATTCTGCAGAAATATACAGGATGTGACTATTGCGTGACGGAAGCTGAGAGACCACCTGGCATGGGAGAAAGAGATCAGGGCATAACCCAGAAGCCCCGGGCTGCAGCCGTGAGGCCCCTTTTCATGGGAAAGTCACGTCCCCTCCTCCTTGGTGAATGGGGTGAACACGTACCTGTCTCAGCACCTGCTGAGGGCATTCATGGACACGCCGATGGGAAAGCACTTGGCAGAGGTCAGTGTGTGTGCACGCTGGGTCCATGTCCCTGACTCAGTGTGTGTCTAGTATGACCTACTGTGCGCCATCCTGAGCAATGAGGTCCGTTGTGGCAGTTTGGGAAAAGTCCCCAGGCTAAGGAAGGAAAGCACTGCCTGTCAGATGGTTATTCTGCACACTCCTCGTATGATTCGCAACAGCCAGCGAGTTGGCATGGCAACGTTTCCCTGCGAATCGCTAGGTGGTGTTCTTAAAATAGGCCCACCAGAGGGTGGCGGCCGCGGAGAGCCGCCCGGCGATCGGTCTGACGGCTCCGCAGACCAAGGTGCCTGTGCCGCCACCTGTGTGCACGGTGCTCCTGGCACTGCCTTTGCCAAGCCGGCCAACGGTGCGGTCATTAAGCCGACAGACCCTCCTGGCCGGGGGGGGGCTCAGTGGTTGAGCATTGACCTAGGAACCAGGAGGTCCCGGTTCGATTCCCGGTCAGGGCCCAGGCCCAGGCTGTGGGCTTGATCCCCAATGTGGGGCGTGCAGGAGACAGCCCATCAGTGATTCTCTCTCATCATTGATGTTTCTCTCTCTCTCTCTCTCTCTCTCTCTCTCTCTCTCTCTCTCTCTCCCTTCCTCTCTGAAATCAATAAAATACATTTTTTTAAAAAGACGACAGACTCTGGGGTGTCCGTTGTGAGAGCCGGAGCTTTATCGGTGCGAACACCGCCTTGCCCCGGTTCACAGGGGGAACGGAAGCCGGCGGAGGCTCAGTGGCACAGGCATCGTGCCGGTACCTCCACGGCAGCTGAGACTGAACCCGCTGTCTGTGACCGAGGGGTGCCCGCCTTCTCCCTGCCTGCTCTTCTGACCTGGGGTTCCAGATCTGGGTCTGATGCAATCCATTTTCTAAGGGGCATCACTGAGCAACAGGAAGTAAACAAAGGAGCTCTTTCCACGCCCACATTCCTGCCTGGGGGGCCCCCTGAGTCCCGGGATATCCTGGAGACTCACTAGGTCTGGTGCGGCTGGGACGAAGGTGGTTTCAGCCGCCCCTACCCCAGCTTTCCTGTGTGACATCCAAGCGGACAAGCTCAGCCAACGTTTATGCATCACTTGGCGATGAATTACTCACCCATCCTCGCAAAGCAGCGGGAATCCAAGTCCTTTCTCCCTGTTTGTGTTACTCAGCGATTTATTGATTAAACATCACGAAATTGAGGTGGGGCCTGATACTTCCCGGCTGGCAAGTTTCTTCTCAGAGATTCAGAGCTCGTGACGAGTTCCAGGCTGAGATTCTGGGACGGGACGCTTTTTGAGAAGTCAAGCAACCCCTGAGAGCAGGGCGCTAGACGTTTCTGACATGGTTCACATCCTCGGCGGCGCTTTCTCTCTTCACACAGGGCCTTGCAGGGGAGGAGTCGGGGCTGGGGGAGGGGGCTGGGTGTAACATGAGCTCCGTCTCCCCGCTAGGCCATTTGTGGGGTGCACATTGCACTCCGCCCACAGTGGTGATTCTTCACCCTGGTTGCATGTTGGAACTCATCTGCAGAGCTTTTTAATATGTTTTTATTGATTTTAGAGCGAGGAAGGGAGTGGGAGAGAGAGAGATAGTAACAGCAGTGATGACAGAGAATCATTGATCGACTGCCTCCCACATGCCTCCTACTGGGGATCAAGCTCGAAACCTGGGTGTGTGTCCCGACCGGGAATTGAACTGTGACCTCTTGGTTCATAGGTCGACCACTGAGCCACACCGGCCAGGCTGCAGAGGTTGTAAAAAAAACCAACTCCTAGGCCCTGCTCCAGGCCCCTTAAATCAGATACCTTGGGTGGGGCCCAGGCTGGGGTCTTTGAAAGCCCCACAGTGATTCAAACGGGCATCCAGGGGCGAACCCACAGGCTCTGGCCTCGCAGTCCCTCCCAGCTCCCCCCTCCCAGTGTTAACTGGATCCCAGATGCCGCTGTGGGTCCCTCCCACGTTAGACTCGGATCTATGTGTTTCTCACTGGGGAAGAAATGTGTGCTCAGCATTGACAGAAAGAAACTGCTCACATTTGGAACACTTGGGACCACAAGGTGGCTTTGTAGCCTCCCCTTGAGAGGCCCTTGAAGCAGCCAATGGCCCTTATGAAAATCCAGTGCAGCACCCGCGAGGACCCGCTGCACGGTGGCGGGACCTGGGTGCCAGGCTTCCGGTGGCTGACCTCGGCACAAGGACGCACAAGCTCAGGCAGCCCGGCTGGCGATGTACAGGCCCCCCGAGGGGCGCTCCTGGGAGCGGTGGCCTGCATCCTCATGTTTCAGAAGCAGATGTCCTCGGTGCCCTGTGGCACGTACATTGACCAGGGTGTGAGCGCATGGCCATTTCTATTCGGCCTTTGCCCCGACGGCCAACTGTGTTCCCACCTGGCCTTGAGATAAACCCGTTGGGGATTCTCTGGTGTCTTCCGGAGGCGGAGAAGGAAGGAGAAGCCCTGGGGTTTGTTACTGTATTTGAACTCTTTCATGCTTTGTGGGGATTTCTAGAAAAAGACAGCGCAGGCCTTGGACCGAAAGCTGCTTGTAAGAAGCCGACAGGCTCAGGGTGGGAGGACTGGGCTTCCTCTGCTCCGTCTGCTTTTCCCGGATTCCTGCTCTGGTCTCGGCAGCCTGGCTCCAGATCTGATGTCTGCATCCTTGAATGCAGGACGCGGAGTCCTGGGGAGACGAAGGCGAGAAGTGGAGTTTGGTCCGGCTCCGCCCTCAGGCTGGGCCAAAGGGACACTGACCGGCCCTTTGCAGGATCGTAGAACAAGGGAGAGAAAGACAAAGGGATGGGATTGCTAAAAATGTCTGGAAACTTGATAGCAGCTCGGTATCGACATGTTCTTTTCGAAGTGAAGTGGTCTGATGCAATGTCTGTAAATGCGCGTGGAAAGCCATGGGGCGGCGCCCATCTCTGCAGCACGGTTATACCTGTGTCAGCCTTCCCGCTGGGACCAGGACAAGTTCTGCCTCTCACAGGGACTGGAGGGTGAGTGACGGGCCAGATGCACGCGGTGGACCTATGACTGCGACCAGCTGTCTGTGCTAGTCCGCTCAGCACACGGGCCTCTTGCCGTCTCTCCGGCCTCCATGGCGCCAGGGAAGGCGTGAGCCTGCAGGAGGCGGCCATGTTCCCTAAGGTGCCCGGCACACAGCAGGGCTTTGGCGTTGGGGACCCTGCCTCCCCTCTGTGACAACGCCCAGATGCATTTCAGCGCGATGGCTGGGCCTGCGTGGGGTGACCAGGATGATCCCCCAGAGTTCAGGTTTGCACAGCCAACCTCTGATGGTGCGGCGGGGAAGGGACTTGGGGTCACTGGCAGAAGGGATGGGCGGGGCTTGCAAGTTCACGTGGGCAGGACCGCCCTGGTCTCCTCACTCTTCCGGGCTGCATCCCGGGCAGGGGGCCCATGAAAGCCGTGAGCACAGCAGCGAGGGAATGGTGCGATAACACGGCACCTTGCAATTGCGTGAATCTGAAAGGACTCTGATGTGACCTGGAACACAAGGGTCAGGATGTTCCAGTCCGAGTTCTGCCCCGCCCCTCCGAGGTGCCGGCTCCGCTGGCCGTCGTCGGCAACCTGAGCGGACCCCGTCCCTTCGGAGGTTCTGCTGCCCGACCCTCTGCGGCCTGGTGGGAAATGACGAGCCGTCCGTTCTTGGCGAGGCTCATGGGACCCCTGACCAGCGCTAATTGCGCTTACCCTCCTTCCGGGGTTTCAGTGTTCACGGTGGCTGCTCAGCCTCATGTAAACCTGCTGGGAGCCAGTTCCAGCATGTCATAATTACAAGAGTTTTATCAAAAGGTTGATGAAACTTGGGGGCTCAACAAGGGCTGAGTCACATATGTTGTTACCTGTTGGAGTGGCTAGAGGGCACTTCCCCCAAACCTGAATAGGATGATTGTTTGCTGCCAGACAGCTCAGGGCATCTTAATCTACAGGTTATTGCCTCCTACTGGCCAAACACCTGAACAGCTGTAGGCTATTCCCCAATCTGACAATGCTTCTGTAAACCCTACCCTTTGAAGTGTATTATCTCCACCTTGTCTTAGGACAAATTGTGTTAATAAAAAGCACGGGGTCCTGGGACAAGGAAGAATCTTTAGCTCCTTTAGCTGAAGCTCCTCTGACCCCCAATGCCTCTCAAAACTATCTTTCGTCTTTGGACTCCTTATTGAATCTACGCACAGCCTTTCTCCAGATTGTTGAACCCTTCTTAATGCTGGAACAAGAACCCCGGCAAAACCAGGCTGAAACTTTCTCTTGTTACCAAGACGTATTTTTCTCCGTTCTTGTTAAATGTGTAATTTGTGTAGTTTTGGACATTAAAATGCTTCTCCACAAAGATTTTCTTCTCTTTTGAAAGTTTAACTTATGAGGGGCTCGTTACAAAGCGCTGCGGACCCTCACGGATCCAAGCGTCTTGGCTTCTGTGGGGATGAAGGACTTCCTCAGGCGTCCAACCCACTCGGCACAGACAGCAGGGCTGTCCGCAGGGATCTACCTCCTGCCTGTGTTCATTTACTACTGTTGCCGGAACAAATCGCCATGCACTGGGGCTTCACACAGCACATTACCCCCCAGTTCTGGAGAAGAGACGCCCAAACCGGGTCTCCCTGGGTGGAAATGGAGGTGTTGGCAGGGCTGTGGCGCTCCTCCGGAGACTCCAGGGGAGAGCTTGCTTCTGGCGCTGCTGCTTCCGTTGGCCCTCGCTCCCTCCTCCGTCCTCACAGCGCAGCTCCTTCCGGTCCCTCGCTGACGGACACCTGCTCTGGGGTCACGCTGCCTTGGACTCTGAGCCTCCTGCCTCCCTCTTTCACCTGTGAGGACCCTCGTGATGATCGGGCCACCTGGGGACCCCAGCTAACCTCCCTCCTCCAGGCCCTGCTCTCACCACATCTGCGAGTTCCCTCTGGCGGGAGAGGCATCCTGTGGACGGGCTCGGGGATTAGGACCGGACGCCTAGGGCAGGGGCATTGCTCTGCCCCCACCGTCCCTGGGACACTGACTCGGGGGCTGCAGAAAACACACACAGACATTTTACCACCGAGCAGGCCTGGGCTTGAACTGCCCCTCTGCCCCTGGCCGGCCCTGCAACTTCCGCAGCTCGAGTAACTTCTCCGGCCTCTCTTCCCTCCAAAACGAGTGCGGTAAGCCCTCCTCGCCGCACAGGTTTGCTAAGAGGATTATACGCCCCACAATAAAGCACAGGTCCCCTCCCTTGCTTTTGGGAAACTTTCTTTTTACAGCTGATGTTTTTTGTTGTTGCTGTGTGTGCGTGCGTGTGTGTGCGTGCGTGTGTGTGTGTGTGTGTGTGTGTGTGTGTGTGTTTTCATATATTTTTATTAATGATTTCCAAAGAGGAAAGGAGAGCGATAGAGAGATAGAAACATCAATGATGAGAGAGAATCATTGATCGGCTGCCTCCTGCACGCCCACTACTGGGGACCGAGCCTACAACCTGGGCATGTGTCCTGGCCAGGATTCCAACCGTGAGCCATGCTGGCCGAGTATAACTGGTGTTTTTTTTAAAAATATTTCTCTGTTCTTCCCTCCCCTGCCCCACCTCCTGGCAAATAGACCATGATGGAGAAGAGGCATCGGAGCTGAGTGGCCCCCAGGTCTGCTCCCGCTGCCGCCCGACACAGCCCTCCCTTCCCTGCATCGCCCTGGAAGGCCTCAGGGGCGGACAGGGTGAGCTCTCGCTTGTCCTCCACCAAGTGTCGTGGTTTGAGTCACGTATGAGCACTCCCTCCCTGGAGGACCGGGAGCAGCAGCTGGGGGCAGGGTGGCGTAGATCACAGCCACCCTCTGGACCGAGTGGGGTTCGCTCAGGTTTCCTGGGCTCTCCCTCTGTCGGCCTCGGCCAAGGCTGCCCCCTGGGTCTCCCTGCGCTCCAGCGGGAAACGGAGGTGGCACTGCCTGCCCCGGGTGCTGCTGAAGGCAGGACGTGATGTGCAGAAAGAAACAATGTGTGCGAAGACCCTTACGTGTGGCAGGCGCTCGAACAAAGTCAGATCCCCTCCTGCCTGAAGAAGAGAGGCGTGACGAGGAGTGACGGAAGCCTGAGACCCGGGGGCGCCCCCAGTGCTGGATGAACGTGGAAGCATTGTCCAAGGTTGCATGGAGAGCAGGAGTCCAACTCAAGAAACTAGGCCAGTGATTGGCAAACTCATTAGTCAACAGAGCCAAATATCAGCAGTACAACGATTGAAATTTCTTTTGAGAGCCCAATTTTTTTAAACTTAAACTTCTTCTAACGCCACTTCTTCAAAATAGACTCGCCCAGGCCGTGGTATTTTGTGGAAGAGCCACACTCAAGGGGCCAAAGAGCCACATGTGGCTCGTGAGCCCCAGTTTGCCGACCACTGATCTAGTCCATTCCTTTATCTCCCTCTCCCAGCGGGACCTCTTCTGCCAGGCTCCTGGGGGGAGGTGAAGGAGATTGGTAAGGCACAGACGCTGGGACCCCTCTGCTGTTTTAACCCTAATGGCACCATTCGCCAGCTGGGACCCTAAGCGAATTACTTCTCTCTCTGAGCCTCAGTGTTCTCACCTGTGAAATGAGGTTGAATGACACCTGCTTCGAGGGTTGCTGGGAGGCTTAAAGGAGGGGCTCTGTGAAGGGGGGGCTCTGTGAAGGGGGGCTCTGTGAAGAGGGGCTCTGTGAAGGGGGGGCTCTGTGAAGGGGGCTCTGTGAAGGGGGGGCTGTGTGAAGGGGGGCTCTGTGAAGGGGGCTCTGTGAAGGGGGGGCTCTGTGAAGAAGGGGCTCTGTGAAGGGGGGGCTCTGTGAAGGGCCTGCAATGCCCCCGGCACACAGCAAGCTCTCTCAGAGTGGGAACTAGCATCCTTTCTTTTCTTTTTTAAAAAATATATTTTTATTGATTTCAGAGAGGAAGTAAGAGGGAGAGAGAGATAGAAACATCAATGATGAGAGAGAGTCATTGATTGGCTGCCTTCTGCACGACCCCACTGGGGATCGAGCCCACAACCTGGGCATGTGCCCTTGACCGGAATCGAACCTGGGACCCTTCAGTCCTCAGGCCGATGCTCTATCCACTGAGCCAAACCCGGTAAGGCGGAACCAGCATCCTTTCTGATGACAACACTTCCTTTCCTCTTTCCTTGTGTCACTCCTTCCGTCTTGACAACTGCCCAGCCCTTTCTCACAGTGAGAAGGGTTTTCTTGCAATGTAGCCAGGCCCCCATCCCCCGCGGCCTTTAAGCAAAGCCCGAGAGACAGTCTCCTCGAGCCGCTGAGAGCAGGTTCAGGCACACAGAATGAGAATTGACCGCGATGGTTCTGTCCAACTCCGACTCCTGGATTCGCGGATATTTCTATGGGTTTAGTCAGCTACGAATTTTACAGATGAGAAAGCTGAGGCTTAGAGAGAGAAGTAGTTTGCCTAGGTGTTGCTCTAGAAGTTTCTGAAAAAAGTGAAATGTCCTTGCCTGGAATGTGCTGGGAACAGCATTCGCGGGACAGAAGTTTTCATTAAAAAAATTGAAAACGCTTGCAACCTGGAGTCCCGCCGAGCTCAGGGGGACCCTCTGTGGCGAATCTGTGCGGGGTGCCCAGGACACAAGGAGGGAGGCCGGGACGGGGTGGTGTGTGTGGACCGAGTGGGGTGGTGGGAGTGCTGGTCTCGGTTCGAATTTATGTTTAGCCCTCTCTGTCCTCCTCTAACAGACACTTCCCGGAGGCAGGGGCTGCATCCACAGTCATCTGTGTGTCCCCAGCACTACTCTCCCTCTCAAGCACAGAGAAGGGGCTTCCTCAATGCCTGCTGTGCCCCTGGCCTGGCTGCGAGGCCGCGGGATCCCAGGTAGCAGGCAGCTGGCTGCTTTCCTTCTCTTTGTCCGCCCAGTGGGGAGGAAACAATCCCCACTTATTGCCCAGACCAGCCTGCTCCTGGGTGAAGTAACAGTCAGGGCAGGGGGAGGGGTGTCCGCTGAGGCCATGGAGCCCCCATCCCCAGTCTTCAGCCCACAGGCCCAGACACAAGAAGGATCGTGTGAATGCTGCTGTTTGCGACTCCCTGGGGCTGTAGGACTGGTTGGTGCTGAAGGGACAGCTCCCGGCATGGGGAGGGGCGCTGGGGTGGCGGCTCAGAGCCAGGAGGTACTGAGGGTCTTGGCCCTGGTCCCCACCAGCCCCTATGCTGTGTGTCTGGACTTGCTGCAGAGGGGTTTGGCATTGGCGATTCCGCCGGGCCAGAAAGAGCAGCTGGGACCCCAGTTCCCCAGAGACCCGCAGGCCCCTCTGCCTGATAATAATCCTGGAAAAATGAGGGACCGTGTCTAGGGGACACACACTGCTCCTGGACTCGAAGAGAGGGTGAGGGGAGCCCCAGCAGAGAGACCCTAAGCCCCATGCCTTCCACCTTGGCTCTACTCACAGGAAGCCCAGCACGCCCAGGCTGCATGCGCCTGGCTCAGCAAGGATAGGCTGTACTGGGGTCCAGAGAGGTGACCCCCAGAATGGAGAATATCTGTCTGGGTGACTGACAGGATTCTGCGTGTGTGTGTGTGTGTATGGACGGAGGGTGATCTAACTCTTTGTCCATTTCTGGAGCGTTTCTATTTAAGCTCTCGACTTCCCTTATATCTGTTGTGGATTTGCATGTGGGGGTGTCCTGTTGGGGTTTATGTGGGTGGAGTTACTCTGAGTTTGCCTTTGGCACGAGGTTGTGAAAAGCTCTGCTGCGTGGGTGTTGCAGGCATGAGCATCATCTGCGTCTGCGAGTCCCTGGTTCTCATGCAAGAGTGTATCTCTCTGTCTGAACGAACGACTCTTGTCTTGCTGTTCGTCCTCCGTGGAACGTTACGTGTGTGTGTCCCTCCTTAGCATGTCTTCTCCCGGAGGGCAGGCCTCGGTTTACGTTGTGCATGGCGCTGCCCCCAGCACCAAAACGCGCCAGGCACCAGGGTCATTCGGTGTGACCGCGTTGAATAAATGTATGCGGTGTCTCTCCGAGTGTGCAATCCATCTCGGCGTGATGCTGTGCGCGCAGGGGGCTGGGTGACGGAGAATGTCTGGTCTGTGTGTAATAGGCTTGGAATATGTGTGAGCATGCATGTGTGTACAGAATTGTGTAGGATGTGTGTGGCCGAGCCTGTGTGTGTCTGGGGAGCCTGTGAGTAATCCACTCGTGTGTGCAGCATGTCCGCATCTTTCACGTGTTTGTATGGCCTTAATTGTCCGGTGTGCTGGTACCAACCTGTGTGTGACTCGTGTGTGTGTGTGTGTGTGTGTGTGTGTGTGTGTGTGTGATGCACGGGACCCCACCCTCGCTCTCCCTGGGCGCCCGCGCTCAGCCTGCGGGCGGGGAGCGGGTGCGGGAGGGCACTGCAGCTCGGCCGCCCCTCGGCGCTGCGGCTCGGGTACGTCATCGTCCCTCCCCGCCCTCGCCGCGTCCCCGCCTCCCGGTCTTTGTAGCCAGCGACGCTCCGCAGCCGGCCGCCCGGAGGCCCCGCCCCCGCCGCGGCCCCGCCCCCCGCGCCGCGCGACCCGCCCCGCCCCGCCTCGGGCCGCAGACGCGCCTGGGCCGCCGCGGGCCCGCACCCGACGCGGAGCGCGGCGCACAGCGGTGGTGAGGACCGCGGCGGGCGGGCGGCCGGGGACCGGCATGGCGGACCGGCGGCGCGCGTGGAACACGGAGGACGACCTGCCCGTGTACCTGGCGCGGCCGGGCAGCGCGGCGCAGACCCCGCGCCAGAAGTACGGCGGCATGTTCGCCGCGGTGGAGGGCGCCTACGAGAACAAGACCATCGACTTCGACGCGTACAGCGTGGGCCGCCGCGGCTCGGCGCGCACGCCGCGCGGCGCTGGCCAGCTGGACGCCGTCGGCCTGCCGGGCCCCGGCGGCAGCGAGGACACGGCCAGCGACGTGAGCGAGCCCTCGGGCTCGGCCATCAGCTCTCCCGGCGAGCGCGACGAGCGGCCGCCCGCGCTGTGCATCCGCTGCCCCGCGCCCCGCGACCTGCCCCTCGGCCGGGACAATGGCCAGGTACCCTCGGGGCTCGCGGCGGCCGGACGGAGGGGGCGGGGCCTCCGGGGCCGCTGGGAGGGGGGTCGCCCGAGGGCGGTGCGGAGGCCTGAGCGCCGGGGCCGCCGCCGGCAGGTTCGGGGGAGCTGGGGAAGGCCCCTCCCCCACCCATCCGATGGGAGGTTCCGAGAGGTTGCGCGCTGGGTCCGGAGGGCCGGCACGGTCCGCGAGAGCCAGCTCCCACCCTCCTCTGCAGAAGGAGCGCGCGGGGTTCTGAGAGGGCAAGTAAGTTAGCGAGGCGGCCGCACGGGCCCTTTGGGGTGCATCTAACCCAGGGGTCCGCGTTCTCCGCCTCAGGAGCAGGGCAGCTCCGTCCCGCATTAGCCCACGTGCGTATTCGCTCACTCATTGGGAATTTCAGGGCACCTGCTGGGTGCCGGCTCTGGGACGGGGTCAGTGGTCGCACCGCCGGGAGCGGAGAGAAGCCTCGCCCCGGGGCTGTCCGCGGGAAGGGTTTGGTTAAAGATTTAGACAGAACGGGAAACCTCTTGCCCCCAAGCGCAGGCATCGCCAGGGGCTGCTCCTGAGCCCCACAGCACGACCTGGGGTGCTGGCTTCAGTGTGCTTGCTGCAGGGCAGGCTGGAGGCAGACTGGGGATCTGATAGTCGCTAGCTTCCCGGACCCGGAGCCCCCTCTCCCAAAGTGGGGGAGCACCGTGGAGAAGGAACACCAGGCCTTGGCCCTAGGGATCACCTCCCTTGAGCTGGAGGTCGCCAGGGAACCGGGGGAGATGGTGGGTAAGGGCACAGCTTTGGGACATATGGATCAGGGCCGGGTGTATGGGAAACGGAAGTTAGGGCACCGGAGGGCCGAGACCTGTAAGCTTAGCCCCAGAAGTAGCTGTCCGAGCAGCCCCACCCCAGGCCAGACTGGGAAACAGACTCCTTGTGAGAAGGAAGGAAGTAGTGAGCATTCAATAAAGGGCTGGTTGTTAGTTTTATCATCATCATCGTTTTAATTTGCCCTTCCCTTAAATGCTATGAGGGGCATAAAGTGAGCCAGCAGGAGTCAGAGCTGGGCCAGGAAAGAAATCTGGGTGGGCTTCCTGGACGAGTCGGGCAGGCCGGCCTGTGGCTGCTGCAGCGCCGTAGTGAGTCTCCTGCCCCCCATCCCTGCCTGCGACGTTGTCCCCATAACTCGGGAACTCTCCATGGTTCTGAAGCCGGCGCCCCGTGAAGGGAAGGTGCACATTGAGGGGGTGCGAGCGGGTGGGGGGCCAGGGAAGGTGATATGGAGAGCGTCCCGTCTCCTTTTTTCTCCCCCTGCCCACCGCGCTTCTCAGGTGGCCAGCCTCACGCAGGATCCAGGCTTCCGAGCCCAGAAGGGGGGCTTTAGGGCCACAGACTGAGAAGCCAGGGTCAGTACTGGGGAACCCCGGTTTCCGGCCATGGCCCTTCGCTCTCTTGAGCCTCAGCTTCTGCATGTGGGAAGCGCGGGTGACATTCTCCTCCAGGCCCCCTCCAAGCGCGGTGGAGGGTGTGTGTGTGGAGGGGGGCGGGGGGGGGGCAGGGCGCTTTGTGCTGGGCGGGGAGCTGTCAGGAAGCGCCTCCCTGGTGGAGCTGCAGTCAGTTTTACCTACGGCAGCATGGCCTCTGGGGCTCCGCCTGGGCCGGATGGCAGCCTGTCTCCCCCCACACCCCCTTCCTCCACGGCTTCTCCGGGACAGGGGGCAGGACAAAAGGCGGCGCCTCCAGCCAGCGGAGGGCTCTGGAGGCCCTGGAGGTTCCAGACTACGGAGTCCAGGGGGCCTACCGGTCTCCCTGGGGGCAACCTTTTACTTTCTGCGGATCCAGCGGCCACGGAGCTCCGTTCGGGCGGGCCTCCTCGCTCCAGCGCTTTGCAGAGGGTGCCAGCCCTCCCCCCACCCATCAAGCTTTTCCCTGGGGCGGGAGGAGGGGTTTCTGCAGCGCAGGCGCAGCATTTTCCGAGGCCCCAGGCTGAGCTACTGCGGGGCTTTGTACCGGGGAAGTCTGCTTGGGAGCAGCTGTCTGTTTGGCCAGTCTCTGGCCGGCGCCCCTCCCCCATACACACGTGGTCTTGTCCCCAGCCTTGGCGCTTCCCTGCCCAGGCTGAGCCCTGGGGACGCCCTGGTGCGTGGGTCCAAGGGTTTAACTAAGTGGAGAGAGAGAATGGAGGTGTCAGGGGGAGGGGGGAGTGTCCTCGCAGTGTCCCGTCATGGACAAGGTCCCCACCCAGCTCAGAGCAGAGGCTGACTGGATGAGTGGATGAGCTCTGGCCAAGCTGCAGGAACCCGGCTCCCAGGTACTCTCTGCTCAGCTCCTGTGCATCGCACCTGAGATACTTGACCTCCGTAAACCTCAGCTCCCCGCCTGCAACATGGGAAAGCTGTGGCCTAGTGTCCCTGGAGTATGGAGCTGCTTCCCCTTTGCAGAGCCACAGCCCACCTCCATTCGAAGGCCCAGGCACCGCTGGCCTCCCGTCCTGGACCGGAGGGGTACCGGTGAGGGCTGCAGCCCCAGCCTGCGTGTGGGTGCGTCAGCACGCCTCTGGGTGGGAACCGGAAAGTAGAGAAGATGGGTCATTTCACAGCACCCGTGGGCTGGGGTGTTATCGGCAGAGTGAGGGGCAGAGAAGGTCAGCATTTATTCTGGCCAGTGTTGTGGGGCCTGCTGGGGCCGCCCCCTTCGTATCCGTTATTCCTCCCTTGTCATGAAGTCTGTCGAGCTATGCCCTGGCCTCCTGTCACTCTCCTTGGAGGAATTCCGAGTCCTGGGGCTAATGTCCCCTCTCCATGGGAGTCAGGTTGTCCTGTTTCTCCTCCTGCCTCCCGTCTGTTCAAGAGGCGGGGCGGGGGGGGGGGGTGTCTTAGTGCCAATGGTCTGGCCCTGGAGACAGTCACTGCCCAGTAGGCGAGACTGTGGTGGAGCCTGTTGGCCTGGCAGGGACCAATCAGCTGGTGCAGGGGTGGAGCGGGCCAGCCATTAATTAGGACCCTGTCTCCTGGGTCCCTGCTAGACCCTCTCCAAAGGCTGGTTCAGTGACGGGTGGGGCGGGTGATGGGAACGAGCTTTATTGAGAAGCCTTGGGGATGAGTCTGGGAGAATGGGTACGCTTTTGTCTCGGCAGGCTATTCAGGGGGAGGGTGCAGCTTGAAGAAAGGCTTGGAGTTGGAGATGGGGAAGTGCTTGGTCTATTCTGGGGATGGCTGTGGACTAACGGGATCTGGGGAAGAGAGGCAGGAGGGGGCCGCATCTGAGCCCGGTTGTGTGTGTGGGGGGGGCTTTGAAAGCTCCAGCAGCTTGGGTGGGTCCTGGGCACCGGTGCGCACGCCCTCCCCCAAGCGGCTGTGGGGAGGGGGGAGGGCCGTTGCGCGCTGCGTCGGCGCTGCGCACCAGCTCTGCCTGCGCAACGCAAGGCCGTCTCCAGCTTTGGAAAGAGCCCTGCACACCCAGCCCTTCCCCATCGCGAGAGCGAGGCCGCCTGTGCGCGCCGGGCGGGGGTCTGCCAGCCTGCGCGATTTGGGGGGGCGGGGGCGGAGTGGGGAGATCGGAAGGGAAGCGCTTCCTGGTTCCAGTCCGAGAGGCGAATAGGGCTCGGCTCCGCGCCGGGAGGAGCCGTCTGCCGCGCCCTCCTCCCGCCCGCGTCCTCCCGCCTCCCGCCCCCTCGCGGCGCCGGGCGGTGCCGGCAGCCAGAGCGGCGGTGCGCAGGCCGGAGCCGGGCGGCGGGCGCGTCAGCAGTCGCGGGCGCCGAGCCTCCCTCCGTCTCCGCATCGCTCCCGGGCTTTGTCACCGCGCCCGTGGTGAGTGGGACCGAGAGAGAGCCCGACAGTGCGCAGAGACAGCCCCCAGGTCCACCGGCCGGCCCAGGGCGCCATCGGGGCCATGTCTTTCCAGGGCAAGAAGAGCATCCCGCACATCACGGTAAGCCGCCCGCCCGCCCGCGGCTCTTTGTGGTGTGGGGGTGGTCACCGAGGGGTCGGATCCGCCTGGGAAAGGAGGGGCGGCCCCGAGGGTTTCAGCGACACAGCGGTTGGGGCGGGGCGGGCCTCGCATTGCAGCCCCCTCCCCCCAGCCTCGGGGGACAATGGGTGGGGGAGCCCCGCACGCGGGGCGGGGCTGGAGGCTTGGGTCCCGAGGCCTGCAGCCCCCTCCTCCCCAGGGGATGTGCCAGAGGCTGGCGTGGCCTGGGAGGAAGGATGCTGAGTTGAACAAAAGAGGGAGGGGCGCAGGGTCCGAACCTCCTGGCTCTGCCCTGGAGCCGAGCCTCCCGCGTCTCGGCCCGCACCGCCCAGCTCCTGCACCTCGCAGCCGAGTTCCTTCAAGCACAGAGGAAGGAAAAAGATCCAGGGCCACCCCGCGCCCCTCCCAGACCGTGGGGTGGAAGTCTGCACCCAGAGACCCCACCATGATGGAGGGCCCCTCCCAGGCCTCCCCGCAGTTAAAACTCAGCCCCGGGCAGCACTGGGGGCCGTGGCGGGGAAGGGTTACCGCTGGGGCGTGGGGATTTAAGTGGGTGCCCAGCGGTCCCTGTGTCCCTGGGTGTGGCCGGAAACAAAGCATCCACTTCTTCAAGCTTTGTCTCTGGTGGGGAGCTGAGGGCTTCGCCGTCAGGAACCCTGGCCTCTGCCCCACGGCCTGCCTGGTACCCGAGTGAAAGCAGACCATTCCTGAGGGACGGGGACCCTGGGCCTGGGGTGGTGGGCGCGGGAGCAGCTGGGTGCTGGGACGTGGCACTCTGGGCGTGAGGAATGCTCCAGGGTGGTGCCTGAGGTTTGCGGAACGGAGACCCCGCATCCTCAGGGATCCAAAATCCGGGCCCAGGGGTGATTCCAGGGCCCCTGCAGGGGGCCGCCTGGGGAGGAGGAGGAGGCAGCTGGCATCTCACTCGCCTGCCCGCCTGCCCAGCATATTGCAGACCTTGTTTTATTGAATCTTCCCAATGAGTCCTTGGAGGGGGCGTTGTGCGCTGGCCGGGATGCAGGTGGAGGGAGGTTGGGAGGGACCTGGGCCCCCTGCTCACGCAGAACAGCCATGCATCCTACCCAGCTAGGGGCTGAATCTTCCCCAGGGAACTCCCTCCCGGCCGGCTGCAGGTCTAGCCAGCAGAGCTGTGCTGAGTTCCCGAGCAGAGATGCAACTCCTGAGGGTGGGGGCCCCCTTCCCCATCCTGAATCCCTGCCCTGGGACGGGAGGCACAGTGACCAACGCCTTCACGGTGTAGGTGGCTAAGAACCCGTGGGAGGCCTGTGCTTGCTTCAGGCTGAGCCAGAGTGGTAGGAAAGTCGGGGGTATTTGTATGAGCAGGTCCCTTTCTTGGGACTGTCTAACCCTACCCTCCAGGGGAACCGAGGCAGGTGATGGGGAGGGGTGAGGCAGTGACTGACAAGGTAGGAGCCCCGAGTCCCTTTGTGACTGTGGCCCATGGCAGGTCTGTACCCCTCCCAGGACCCCAGTTTCCAAGAAGGAAGTTTAGCAGGACGGTCTTTGAGGCGGGTCTGGGGGAGTGGTGCCCCTGGCGGTGTACAGTGCTCGCTCTGCCAGCCTTCCCGCGTGGCGCTCTGGAGTGGAGAGGGGGCCGGTTTCTGCGCCAGACGTCCGGGTGCATCCTGCTCGGTGGCCTCCCTGAGCCTCCAGCTCTGATATCCAAAGTGGGTCTCACACTTGAGCATCTGAGAGGACCCTGGCTGAGCGCTCAGTGTGTGTTAGCACATAGTAGGGGCTTCGGAACTGCTGGCTGGTTCTGCTGCTTTAGTCCTTCTGGGGACCCCTGTGTAAGGGACTCTAAGGGCTTCCGTAGCCTTTAGCGAGGAGACGCTGAGGAGGAAGCCGCCCTTGAGGAGGCGTCTGTGTTTCATTTGGTCCTCAAGCCCGTCCCAGCCAGAGAGACCCGTGGTTTAAAGGAGAAACGGCGAACCCGAGAGGGTGGCCTTGGCCGCAGCTCCTTTCCGGGCCCCTCAGCTTCCCCAGGAGCAGGAGTGTGGCTAAGTGGGCGGGGCTTGTGGCTTTCCCAGGGTGCACCTTCCTCTGGTCAATAGCTCTTGGTTGGTGATTACCAGAAATGAAAGCACCTGGTCTGCTGGGGCGGGCTGGGGGTGAGGGAACGTGGGAAGGAGCCAGCCTTGCCCTCACCTTCCCAGAGCTTAGCAGAGGCTGACATTTCAGCCTGAAATCACAACCGAGTGGAGGGGATGTTGTGAGGGGGAGTATGGGAGGCCGGAGGAGACACGGCAGGGAGGAGCCGCCCCCCCACAAACACACACTCCCAGTGTGGCATGTTGGAGAGATCGAAGGAAAGCCAGCCAGACCAGCATCGTGGGAGCCCAGCCTCTGCTCCCCAGGGCAGCTTCTCCGCACTTAGAGCCAATCCTGGAGACGTAAGACGCTGTTGGCAGCCAGGGTGTGTGCGGCCTGGAGGCTGGAGGGGCCTCAAAAAGGACCAGCTACAGCCCTGAGGTGCACCCTCAAGTCACCCTGCTTGATGGTGGGTCACTCTGTGCCCCTGTGAGCCTCAGTTTTCTCATCTGAACAATGGGGATACGGCCCCAGCTTTGCCAATGAATGCCGAGATAGGAGAGTGGACACTGGCACAGGGGGAGAAGGGCCGCCCCAGGCGGGGCGCGTGTGCACACAGGCAGGGACACGGCCGGTTAGCAAACGTTCTGTACCCATTGATTATGATCGTGGCGTCTTTTCCCTCTTTTTTTCCACCTCAGCCTTTTCCGGAGAAAATACAGCAGCTTGAGAGAGAAGGGGGAAAGCAGAACCACTTAGCTTCCGCCCCCAAGGGTTGTTTAAAATATTCACGAGGCTCTGTTTCATGTGTGGCTTTTTAAAAAATTAATGACCCAGCCGGGGATTAACTCAGCGGAAGCTGTTTCTCACCCTGGGTGCCCAGGGCTGTGGCTGAGTGACGGGAAGGTCCTGGGCGTGGCTCTGAGCAAACAAAGGCACGTGGCCTCCTGGCCCTGCCGAGGCTCCTGGCTCTCACTGAGCCGCCGAAGGGGGCCGCCTGCTCCTTGTCGGGGGAGACAAGAGTGTCCGCCATGGTGGCTAAGCATTATTACTCAAAATAACGCTTCTTGAGGCCTGATCACCTCCGCGTTTGCCGCGTATTCCAGCAGGAATTCCATGACCTCTCACTTGGTTTACAGAGCTGTCCTGTGAGGGACACAGCCCAGATGTGTCCTCCTTATGTTCCAAAGAGTACACTGAGGCCCACAGAGACGTGGTGGCGTGTACAGGCTCTTGCCGTGCCCGGCGGAGGCATGAAGAGCTCAGAGTCAAGTGGCCGGCTCAGCAATCACTATCTGATTTGAAACCTCTGTGTGTGTTACAGTGCGCTTCAGAGTGTATGTGTGTGTGCATAGTTGAGTGTGTGAGTGTAGATGAGGGTAGATGTGATACTGTATGGTGTGGAAAAAATCACAGATGAGCAGGGAACGACGAGCAGGGAAGAAAGATCAAGCGAGAGTCACACGAGATGGAAGGCGTTGCTCTAACGTGCAAGTGTGCAGAAAACGTGTGAGGCCTGTTGTGCTGCTCCTGAGAGTGGCATTCAGCCTGTCTATAAATATTCCGTTTCTTTCCCTGCCCTTTTACACAAAGGATTTGAGATGCCGTAGGGTTTGTTACGCAGAGTGAAATCGGGTGGAATGGGGGTGAGAGGTAAGGGGCCAGAGATGGAGATTAGGGAGCCGTGTACAGAAGCGAGGAGAATGCAGGAATCCCAGCCCCAGGGGCCCCGCCACGTGCTGTGTACTGACACAGTCCTCTACAGGGTGCTGCTACATTGCGATCGGCATTTAAAATTGACATTGGCTACAGCCAGGTGTAGAGTGTTCTCGTCACATCTCTTAGCTGGAGCCCTGAGCACGCACAAGCAGAACGGTGTTGAACGGAGTCTCACTTTTGTGGGAGTAAAAGATCGTCCTTGCCCAGGGCGGGGAACCTCAGAGACTTGGCCCCTTGAGCACCTGAAAAGCGGTGAGGGCAGCGGACAGCGCCTGGTGCTGAAGAGCAAGCAAGTGCAGTTAAGGGGCTTTTATTAAAGGCCCCTTGAGACAGACACAGGCCCATGTGGTAGGGCTGGTTGGTAATGATGGCTGACTTATTTGGTGGTGGTGGTTAATGATGCTGCAAATTTTTACATCACGGTTACCCACCCCTCCCCCCCATCTCCAGGAGATACGTTCCGGGACCCCCAGGGGGTGTCAGAAAGCACAGATAGTACTGAGCTCTACTTGGACTGTTTTTTCTGTAGATGTGCCGGGGGTCTTATCCAGCATCTAGAAGGGTTCAGGAATCTGGAGAAGGGCTGCATGTAAATTATTAGAGTCCAGAGACGAAATATAATTTTGGAAGGCATTTTGGGGAGCCAGAGGAGCTTGGCTGTAGGAACCAAGTTCTCCTGTCTCTCTGGACCCCTTGCTTTTTATTAACACAAATTGTCCTAAAGCAAAGTAGATATAGATATCAAAGGCAAGGTTTAGTATATACAGAATCCATTGTCAGATTGGGGGAACTGCCTACGGCTGTTCAGGTGTTTGGCCAGCAGGAGGCAATAACATGTAGATTGAAATGTCCTCAGCTGTCTGGCAGCAAGCAATCATTTATGCATCCTTTTCAGGTTTGGGGAAATGCCCTCAGCCATTTCCAACAGGCAATAATATGTATTTTCCAGCCCTTGCTGAAGGCTCAGGGTCTACCAACCTTTTGATGAACTTCTTGCATTAATGACCTGCTGGAATTAGCTTCCGGCATAGATGCACACACTCACCGCTTCTCTCTGGCATGTCCTGTTTGCCAGCACCCCCACTCTTGCACTTTGGGGCATTGTTAAGTGAAATGAGGGTGACTTGGACACAAGCGCTGCGATCTGATAACAGAGGCAGCTCCTAAGGAACTGACAGGTGGGCCATGCATACGGTGTGGGCGGAAACGCTGGACAATTCCAGGTGGGATGGAGCGGGGTTTCGGCACGCTCCTCGGAAGGGCGCACAATTGAAAACATATGCATTGTTGTTGTTTTTTTATTTTTATTTTTATTGAATTCAGAGAGGAAAGGAGAGGGAGAGAGAGAGAAATACCAATGATGAGAGAGAACCATTAATCGGTTGCCTTCTGCACACCCCCTACTGGGGATCGAGCCCGAAACCCAGGCATGTGCCCTTGACTGGAATCGAACCTGGGACCCTTTAGTCTGCAGGCTGATGCTCTTATCCACTGAGCCAAACCAGCCAGGGCTATATGCATTGTTTATGTCTAAAATTTTCCGTTCAATGCTTTTGGACCGCAGTTGGCCACAGGTAGCTGACACTCGGAAAGCGAAACCATGACAAAGGGGACTGTATTTGTAAGTATGACCCGAACAGAGGAAGGTGGAGAGTCACTGCCCTGGAGAGAGGCAGTGGCCAGATCACAACCGCTCTGCGAGCCGACAGCCCTGAACTGGTGTTGGTGGCCTGGGAAGGGGCATGGGGTCTAGGATGCTTCGTGGGGTGGCTGGTCTGCAAAATAAGCCGCCAAAAGCGGGGAGGTGATGGCCCTGGACACACGAAGGGGCAGTTCCCGCCCCTTCCCTAGGCCTGAGCCCAGGCGCCGGCCACTCTCCCTGACCAGGCTCGCCCTCGCGGCCCTTTGCCTGTGTGTAAGCCGGGCCCATCCCCTGCAGGGACTCCTTCCTCCCGGAGCTGGAACTGTGAGCACTCCCACTCCATTCACGTGGGTTCACGCGCTTGGAGGATGGGGCAGCGTCTGATCCTCCCTGGCGTGTCCCCAGGAGCACTCTGCACACGGTGACTCAGAGCTGGGACTCCGTACGGAGGGAGGGGATGAATGAAGAGGGGATGGCAAGCGGTGCTTCTTCGCTGAGCGAGGTGCCAGCCGCTCCTGCATTTGACGTTCCCTAACCAATGTCCTCTTCTCGGAGTTACCATGTAGGAGGCTGCCACCCAGAAGGAGACGAGGGTGGCACGAAGGGCGTTCGGAGAGAACGCAAAGCCTCCTCGTGGTGCGTGGGCAGCGGGGAGAGGGTGGGTCTGATTTACTAAGAGGCTCCGCTGCACGTCACAGTGAAAGGCCGGCTTTTACAATGAGAACCTCCCAGAGACAGGCGGGTCATTGTGGGGCGCCTCCCGCCAGGACCTCCGCTGAGGAACTGCTTGGTGTCAGGCCTTGGAGTCAGTGTCATGGGAAGGCTCGGTGGGTCCGAAGCAGAAATGCGCTGAGCGAAGAGGTGGCTGCTTGGGGGCGATGTTGCACCTGACCCCCGATGATGCTGCCTGTGGTTTTTGTCACACCGTCTTTGTAGACCCTCAGGCCTTCCGCCCAGTCTCAGCCAATATTTGATTTATACCACCTCAAAGTTGAAAGGAACCTTTCAATGTACGTATTTTTTTGTGTGTGTGTGCTTGTGCGCTTAAGGAGGCTGAGAGTGCCCACTGCGCTACTCCACGGCAGTCTCCCCTCCAGTGTAGGAATTCCAAACCCCCTTTGCATGCCCCCAGTGACGGGGAGACTTCCCCAGCATCTGCTTTACTCTAGGAAGCTCTGCCGTTGGACAGCTCTTCTGTACGCAGCGCGAGGGTCTGCCTTTTGCCCCCTGGTTGGCCTTGGAATCTCATGGTTCCTTCCTCTTCCACACGGATATTCCTGGAAGCTGTTGGATCACAGAGGCCTGGGGCCCCCTCGGTCCCCAAATGGCCCCGATTCTCTGGTCCTCACCCGGCACAGTTTCCAGGTACAACATCTGGATTTTTTGTTCCATTTTTTCTTTCTTTCTGCTGTCCTTGGTCTCTGAGCCTGCAGAACAGAATGGATCCAAAATAAAACTTACTGGTCACCTTTCAAATGGACTCTAAACATCCCAGCATCACAGACTCGCTTGAGGAGCCGGTAAAAGCGGTGGGAACATCCAGTGCAGGCGTGTGGCCTCCGCACTGGCTCTCGGCGGCCAGTGTTCAGTGTGCGGAGAGCTCCTGCAGAGTAGCTTCACGGGCCGTGAGGGCGGTGCTGTGATTACTCCCACGGGCAGAGGGGGAGCCTGAGGCTCACAGAGCTCGGTGCCTAGCCACGGGCTCCCTGCGGAGAGGCTGTGTGGGCTGAGGTGCAGTCAGTCCCGGGGGAAAGGGTCAGGGAGAAGATACTTATCAAAACGAGCTGGCAGACAAAGCATCATGAGGTCAGGAAACAGCACTAACCAGGCCGTGAGCCTCGTGCTGTGGGGACTCCAGGGGGAGGCAGCAGGTTCCTGGCGTCAGAGCGTGTGCCCACCAGGAGATGGGTGGGGAGGGCGGGGGGAGAAGGAGGGGTGGCAGCACCTCCAGGCGGCAGGAAGGCCTCAGGGAGGCCCAGGCTGTGACAGTGCCGTGTGAGTAGACCAATATGGTCGCACAAGGCCAGGAGAGGGGAGCAGCCCGGCCTGGGGGAGCCAGGAGAGGACAGCTGGGGACGGGTTTCCAGAAGAGGGCTGACGCGTATGTGTGTGTCCGCAGGGTCACGGGCTGTCCTGGGGAGGGGTCTGGGGGTGACGGTGAGGGAGAAGTTGAGGATGAACATGAGCATCTGAATGCGATCCATCCCCCCCAGGTTGCAAGGACGTTAAAAAATCAGGCCCCGTTCTAAGTGCTGTGCCCTCTGCTTTACACCAGAAACTGACCACAGAGAGGCGACCTGCCTGAGCCTCAGGGTGATTAGCACCTGGGGGGCCAGGGGAGGCCCATGTCCTTAACCAGCCGAGGTAATGACGGTGAACGCACCCGGCTCGCAGGGGTGTTGTCCATGTTTGTTAGCTGGTTGGGTCTCACATTTGATTTCTTCCCTCTGGAGAGCCCTTTGCAACGTTCAGAGCCTTTCCTCTGCCTGCTCGCTTTTGGCCATAATTGCAGCAACGCTACCAGGAGGGAAGAGGAGGTGCACGCGCCTGTGACGGGCTGGATAGGAGCTGAGTAGACGCGTACTGTCTGTTCTCACCTGTCCTCTGTCTGTTCTCGCCTGTCCACTGTCTGTTCTCGCCTGTCCACTGTCTGTTCTCACCTGTCCACTGTCTGTTCTCGCCTGTCCGCTGTCTGTTCTCGCCTGTCCGCTGTCTGTTCTCGCCTGTCCACTGTCTGTTCTCGCCTGTCCGCTGTCTGTTCTCACCTGTCCACTGTCTGTTCTCGCCTGTCCGCTGTCTGTTCTCGCCTGTCCACTGTCTGTTCTCACCTGTCCGCTGTCTGTTCTCACCTGTCCACTGTTCTCTCCTGCCCGCTGTCTGTTCTCACCTGTCCACTGTCTGTTCTCACCTGTCTGCTGTCTGTTCTCACCTGTCTGCTGTCTGTTCTCACCTGTCCACTGTCTGTTCTCGCCTGTCCACTGTCTGTTCTCACCTGTCCACTGTCTGTTCTCACCTGTGCCCATTTTGCAGAGGAAGGAACTGAGGCTCCCACTTGCTCATCAGGTACAGGGAGGAGAGCACGGGGCTAACCACCAGGGGGCGCTGGGCTGTCCCTTTGTAGGCAGCAGGTGGCTCTAGGTTACCCAGTGTCTCCACTGCTCCTGGCTGTGTGACCTGGAGCAACTGGCTTCACTTCTCAGTTTCCTCGTTTGTGGCAATCAGACCCACTTCTTTAGGAACTGAAACTGGAAGCCCACGGGGTGCAGAGCTGACGCTGAGCCTGCGCTCAGGAACGTGAGTTTCTTAAAGGCGGTGGGTTTCTGTTCAGAGGGCTTTGTGTGCGGTGAGACGCAGACAGGACACGCAAAAGTGGGTGTAGACTTAAGAGGCCGGCACAGCCGGCCTCCGCCTCCTGTGGGCAGCCTGAAGGCCCTGCCCACTCCTGGGGGCACCGCAGAGGGGTGTTATTTTAAAACCAGGTGCTCAGTCCCGCAGGGAGGATTTCCTGAATACCTGCCAGGTATCCTGGGGCTTGAGAGCTCTGTGTTGTAACTGCAGTTGTCATGGAAACGGGCCTGCAGCCCATGGGGACTGCCTGTGGTTCTGATTGGCGGAGGAGGAAAATGCCATGCTACCGGTGTCCCCCGCCCGTGCAAGTGGAGTACAATGTGTGTTAATTAGATTCCGCATCAGGCGTCAGGCGTCAGGCCTGTCACCGACACGGCTGCCTTCCTGGGCAGTGTGACAAAGGGCCTCCGGCTGACAGGCCGTCCCCCGAGGCAAAGTCAAAGGCAATGGGCTGGCTTTCTGTGAGTCCTAGGCGTGTGCTGCAGTCAGAGGAGGCTGGGTGGGGATGGCGCCGGAGCTGGGAGGCAGGGGCTCTGGCCACCGAAGGTCGTGACCGAGTCCTGGGATTATGAGGTCTCTGGGCCAGATAGCGGTCTCTGGCTGTGGCTCTGGGCACGGAACCCCGATGGGGTGCCAGTTCTCTTCGATGGAGCGATGCCCAGCAGCAGGCAACCCCGCGGCCCTGGCTCACGGCACCGACGATTTACTTACAGCGGAAGGCCTGGGCGGGGCCGAGGCACAGCGGGGCGCAGCCAGACTTGTCTTCGGGCTTCTGTCTGGGTCAGGTCTGCTCCGCCTTTCTTCTCATCCTGGGACGCAGACCTAAGGAGACGCCATTTCTTGGGTCGTGCGGTTTTCCGGCGGAGGGTGGGCTCTCGGAGCCTGAGCTGGAACCCGCCAGCCTCCTGAAGCCTGAGCTCAGAGGGTGCGGTCACGGCCACTCTCATTCTATTGGTCAAAGCAAGTCATGTGGGTGGAGGCAGGTGGGATTGTGAAACCGGAACCCAATCTACCACAGAGGGTCCGCGCGGCATCATCGGGCTGTTTGTGAATTCCTGGCCACCATCTAGAGCTGGAACATGAGAACTGACAAGAGCACTGGCCTGGGACTTCCAGCGGCCCATCCCGAAGGACTTGAGGCTCCCCGAGGCTACGGTGATGTGAGTTGTACGTGTACGAGTGGGGTTTGGGCCAGTTGGATTTTTGAGTTGCAGACATGAGCTCACCATCAATGGCTTTAGGATGTGAAGGTTTCATGACTTTCAAAACTGACCTTGACGTTTCCTTTGTCTTAAGAGAAAGCAGGTCCATCAGCATTTAACGCGCGGACAAGCACACGTCTGCAAGAACGGGGCTTCCCTGGACTTTTTGAGACTCGTTTCCCTGCTTGCCCTTCGGAGAGAACGTGTTCTTCATCTTCCCAGAAACGACGGGTCTTTTGGTTATTCCGAGCCCCTTCCCAGGGACGAACCAGGCAGCCCCGCTGGAACCCGTGTGTCCCAGCAGCCCCGGCGGGAGCTCCTTCCCAGTGTGAAGACCAAACCTCTGAGATCCCTTTTTTAAAAAGTATATATATATATATAGATATATAGATAGATAGATAGATATAGATATAGATTTCAGAGAAGAAGGGAGAGGGAGAGAGAAATAGAAACATCAATGATGAGAGAGATTCATTGATCGGCTGCCTCCTGCACGCCCCACACTGGGGATTGAGCCTGCAACCTGGGCACATGCCCTGACAGGGAATCGAACTGTGACCTGCTGGTTCATAGCTGGGCTGCAATCCTTTTTTATTTTTATTTATTTTTAAAATATATTTTTTATTGATTTTTTACAGAGATGAAGGGAGAGGAATAGAGAGCTAGAAACTTCGATGAGAGAGAAACATCAATCAGCTGCCTCCTGCACACCCCCTACTGGGGATGTGCCCACAACCAAGGTACATGCCCTTGACCGGAATCGAACCTGGGACCCTTGAGTCCACAGGCCGATGCTCTATCCACTGAGCCAAACCGGTTAGGGCTCCTTTTTTATTTTTTTGACATTTGCCCATTTATTAGCTGCAGATTCCAACTCTGTGTTAGTGAAGCATTGTAGGAGAGGGGATCATGTCCTCCCCCAACTTCCTGGGGAAGAAGTAAAGTACTGAAGGGTTGGTACTAAGAGTCCAAAGTTCTTGGAACCGACTCTAAGCCATGGTTGCTTTGTTTCGGAGGGAATGTGAAGATGACAGGTATGCCAGGGAGCTGAGAAAGAAAGGCAGTGAGGAACTACGGGCTGGGTGGGGGAGGCGGGAGAGGGAACTTCAGCATCCCAGGGTTTGGAGAGACCTCACTGTCCTGGTCCCCAGGGGCATTTCAGGACCATGGACAGCACACACCCTCCTTCCATTCTTCTGCCTGGAACTCACAGCACGCTGTCTGTCTGGGCATATACTACTTACTGGCTGCAATGTACCCCTTCTCCTCCTTTTTGCAGCTTCATGAACTCCTCACATCTCAGAACCCAGCTCACACGCCCCCTCCTGGATGACACAGCCTCTCTCTGTCCCTGTTGTCTCTGTAATAACAGCTTTGGTTCTCTGCTGTTGACCAGACAGCCAAGGTTGCTAAGCCCGTGATTATGGGGTACGTGTGGGTTTGATGAGAAAAGCACCTCTCGTTTCTCCTGGGGATCTTCAGACCACAGCGGATGTTTGATTCCTCTGACTCTGGTGGAGATGATGGATTTTCTTCCCACCATGCAGTGGGGGAACAGAACTCGGAGGTTTCATGCTTTGCTCAGGGATGGACTGTGAGGCAAGAAATGCACTGTGATCCCGACCTCCCCCCAAGCTGAGGCTGCTGTTTGTTTTGCTGTTGTATGGGAAGGGATGCCTGACATTTTAAAAAATGTATTTTTATTGATTTCAGAGAGAAGAAGGGAGAGGGAGAGAGAGATAGAAACAACAATGATGAGAGAGAATCATGGATCGGCTGCCTCCTGTACACCCCCTACTGCAGATGCAGAGATCGAGCCTGCAACCCGGGCATGTGTCCTGACTGGGATTCAAACCTTGACCTCCTGGTTCATGGGCCGACACTCAACCACTAAACCACACCAGCCGGGCAATACCTGGAGCTTTTTTATTTTAAACTTTTTAATATATATTTATTTGATTTCAGGGAGGAAAAGAGAGGGAGAGAGAGATAGAAACACCAATGATGAGAGAGAATCATGGATCGGCTGCCTCCTGCGTGCCCCCTACTGGGGATCAAGCCTGCAACCCGGGCATGTGCCCTGACCAGGAATTGAACCGTGACCTCCTGGTTTATTGGTCAATGCTCAACCACTGAGCCAAGCTGGCCGGGCTCTTTATAATTTTTTATGTCACTCTCCTCCTCACTCTCTCTTTTCAAATATTCTCTTGCTTTTCCCTCCCTTTTCCTTTGCCTCCTGCCTGTCAACCCCCTCTCCTCCTGCTCAGCAAACATTTGCTAAATACCCTGTCCTCGCAGCCCCTGGCGGGTCCCTGAGGACACGGCGATGAATGGCACAGGCCCTCCTGGCCTTGAAGGCGTCCACCCCGAGGAAGGGTCATGTGCACAGCGACCATGACGTGTGATGACTGTAATGGGAGAGGGATGTGCAAGGGGCAGCGGGGACGATGGGGAGGCACCCCAAACTCTCTGCTGGGGGGAGTCAGTTACTGCCAGAAAGATCTACCCACCCCAGAATTACCACCACAGAAATGTTATTTTTTCACCTAACGTTTTATTGCTCAGGCCTCTGTTTGTTCTCAGAAGTCCCTGGGGAGTGTTTGGTATCTGAACGATGCCCATTGGTGGTGTGGTGATGGGATGGGAATTAATTCGGGATCACATTTCAGTGCAGTTCCTTGCGCTTCTCCGGGACGTTTTCCAGAGGACGAGTTTCTGGCACTGGATTTCTAGGTCAAGTCACGAGCCCTTGTAAGGCCCTTGAACCTTTTGCGAACTTGATTGGCACTTGTTCTAGCTGGGCAATGGCAGCTCTGAGCAGGTGTGAAGGTGGTGAGCTTCCCTTCGTCCCCTTCTGCCCAGTGTTCGCACGATGGATGTCTTAGTTCGGGGCCCTCTGTGTGTCTGAGCTCCTCCCTGATGCCAGCCCTGCTGTTACTTCGCCGCCAGCCCAGGCTCCCCCCACCAGGATGTTAGAGTCCCGTAGGGTCCCGGTGAGCTGGCACCTGCGTTCCTCTCCAGGTCCCCGCGGAGGTCACACTGCAGCCAGAGGAAACCACTGACAGATCCCCGAGCCCACCAGGTGCCTCGCGACCTCCGCGCCTCTCTCCTTCTCTGCAGTCTCTTTGCGCCTTTTTGTGGGGCCAAGTCCTACTTGTTCAAGCTCAAAACAAGCTTTCTTCCCCTGGGAGGGCTGGCGTGGAGGCCTCCTTGCCAGTCTCTGCCAGCCCTTCCCACCCTGGGTGCAAAGGTCATGACTCAGTGCCCCCACGGGCCTGAGAACTGTTTCTGTTCGCTGCACCCTCCTTCCTTAAGCAGCTGCTTATGGAGCGTAGCTCCTGCTACAGAGAATGGCGAAGAGTCAACGGCGTGGAACTGTCCCCACGGTTTACATGTGCCAGGCCTGTGCGGCACGGCGCACCCATCATTGTGGAACTGTCCCCACGGTTTACATGTGCCAGGCCTGTGCGGCACGGCGCACCCATCATTGTGGAACTGTCCCCACGGTTTACACGTGCCAGGCCTGTGCGGCACGGCGCACCCATCATTGTGGAACTGTCCCCAGGAGTCCTCCCTCTGAGGACTCTGAGACAGGGACATGTACCCCCATTTTATAGATGAGGAAACAGCAGCCCTCTGAGACAGGGACATGTACCCCCATTTTATAGATGAGGAAACTGAGGCCAGCCGGGGCTACGTCACCTGGATGGGAAGAGGGTAAGGATGGGACCCCACACCTGTCTGACTCTGGACATTTCCTTCTCACGCACACTGATTCGGGACACGAGCCAAGCGGGTCGTAATCCGGAACTGGCAGTCTCCGGCACACCCACCCTGACAGCTAGATTTTCGTTGGATTTCTAATTAGCTGTTTTATTTCCTTCCAAGTATTTAAACAGCGATTTTTATACAGAGCTTGTCCTCGCTCATGTATCTTGTTTGTTCCTCGTGGTAATCTGGGAGAGGCAGGGTATTATTATTTTTCTTTTAAATGTGTGACTTGTATGAAATTCTTAAAATGTCGTGTCCCATCCAATGGGCTCTTGCTGTGAGTTTGCCGAGTGAAGAACAGAGCCCTAGGGAGCTGGCCCCGGGGTCGCAGACCTGGGTTTTTCCTGGATGGGATCTGGTTATGGGGTGTTACGGATTTGGAAATGTTTTAAGATGTGACAGAGTGTGTCGGATGGAGCAAACGCGGGAGAGGAAGTTAGGAAAGGCAGTCTGCGCCCCTGTTTGCGTGTGAACCTGGGAGTCACCCCTCTGAGCCCGCTCCCCCCTCGGTCGGGCGGCCGCGCCATGAGGGTCCGCGCAGGCAGGACCTGCAGTCTCTGGAGCACATCCCTGGGACGCCCCCTGCGGAAGTCTCCTGGTCAGAGCTCCCGCAACACGAAAGGATCTGCGTTTGGGAATGCCGTGAGCTCAGCTCCCCGCGTGAATATGCACGCCACACCCGCGGAGTAAAGGGTCTGGGAGTTTGTCACAGACAGCCTTGGTTCTGTTTAACCCAGGGTTTCCCAAGCTCACGACACTGGGGATCCCCTTGGCTTGGAAAATGCCAGTTAAAAGGCAGAGGCGCTAGTAATCTTAAGGCAGATAACGAGAAAGTCACGTAAGCTCTTGCCGTATCATGGGCTTATTTTTTAAGAAAAACGCTGGCCCCTGAGAACAGCAGGAGCTTGGCCCACTTGCAGCAGCTGCCACAGTACCTGCTGGAAGTTGGGGGGGGGGGGGGGGTGGATGTGAGCCCGAGCTCCACCGTTGGTTCCAGGCAGAGCAGAGCAGGTGGGGCTGGTGTTCGGCTCACAGCACATCTGATGCCACGTTGCAGGCGGAGCCTGGGAAGCTCTCTCTCAGACGTGAAGGCAGGCGGCTGCCTGCGGGAGGCCGTGTCCCAGACACCACGCGCCAGCTGCCCGTGACTCACAGTCACTTCCCTGCTTTCTGGTGCCGGGAGCCTGCTCACTGGCTTGTCTCTGCATCTGCATGTGCACAGCCCGTGCCTCCTCTTTCCTTTGGTCCTGGAGTGCCCTCCAGAGGGCGTCCTCCCTGGGGGCGCACACGTCTTGGCTGTCCTCTCCCTGAGGGATAAGAGGCAGGTGCTGGGCCCGGCCGGGATTGAGCTTGGAGCCCCTTCCTCCAGAGACCCTCCTGCTGGGGGACAGGACGTGCCGGTTCACACATCTCCTCCTTGGATCATGGCTTAGTTCTTTGTCCCGTGACTGCGATGCTTTTTCTCTCCATCTTCACTCAGTCATCCTTCAAGATATCCATCTATTCATCTATTCATCCATCCATTTTCTCACTCATTCACCCAGTCATCCACCCATCCATTCACTCATCCACCCACCCAGTCATCCATCCATTTACTCATTCATCCATCCACCCATCCACTCACCCAGTCATCCATCATCCATTTACTCATCCAATCATCCATCCATTCATACATTTACTCATTCATCCACCCACCCAGTCGTCCATCCATTCATCCATCCATCTACCTATCCTTCCTCCCATCCATCCATCCATCCATCCATCCATCCATCCATCCACCCATCCTTTCATCCATCCATCCTTTCATCCATCCATCCTTCCATCCATCCATCTGGCCAGGCTGTGTCCAAGGTGTAGGGGATGCAGCTGTGAATAAAATGGATGAAATCTCTGCCCCCGTGGAGCTGACAGTCTCGTAAGGACAACTGCAGGGCACAGCTCTAGGTGGCGCCACCATCCACATCCATGCGCGTGTGTTTGGCCCTCTGTGATTTGCACTGAACTCAGCCGGTGGGGTAGCTAACACATCACAGCTGTGATGCCAGTGGGGAGTCACGTGTCAGGCAAACATGTAAATGTATAGTATGTCAGACGCCCTGCAGTAAGTGCTGTGTAAACATAAATGGGTGAGGGGTGTGGGGTCGGCTGGCGGGACGTGGTGTATAGTGTTCCTAAGAGGGAGCCGAGGGGAGGGCTCTCAGGTGAGTGACACTGAGCAGAGACCCAGAGCAAGTGGGAGAGTGAACTTTCCCCAGAGCTCGAGACTCCATCTTGTCGGGCCTTGCTTTTTTACGCCACTTGTTACTTTTGAAAATATTTGAATAATTTTATATTAAAAGTTAAAAACAAACAAAAACTCCTGGCTTTTCCCCAATGACACTGAATACTTTGCTTGGCTTTTCAGAGTGACCGGCTCCTCATCAAAGGTGGACGGATCATCAACGATGACCAGTCTTTCTATGCCGATGTCTACCTGGAGGATGGACTTATAAAGTGCGTGGACCAAACAGACCTTTAAAAAAAATATAAAAAATATATATATATATATATATATATATATATATATATATATACACACACACACACACACACACACACATATATATATATATACATACATATATATATATATGCATGTGTGTATACACACACACACATCCTATCTAGTAAAAGGGTAATATGCAAATTAACCGTCACTGTCACAAAGATGGCAGCGCCTAGTTCCCCCGAGTCCCCCAGTCCTGGGGGGGCTGCCACTGAGAGCGGGCAGCATGAGCAGCCTGGCGGAATGCTTGCTTCGTCACCATGGTGACGGAGGGCCTCTGGGCAGTGGGCGCGGAGCAGCTGGGGTGGGATGCTTGCTTCGTCGTCACGGCGATGCCCGGCCGCGGAGGGCCTCTGGGGGGTCGGGGGATGGCCCACAGCCTCCGTGGCCGAGCACAGGCCCTGAGAGGAGACGGCGGGCCCGCCTCCCGCGGAAGCAGCGCGGCTCCCAGCGGCACGCTGCAGTTGCCACCAGCTCCCGGTGGGCTACTAGTGTATATATATTGATTTTAGAGAGGAAGGGAGAGGAAGAGAGAGAGAAACATCAGTGATGAGAGAGAATCATTGATCAGCTGCTTCCTGCACGCCCCCCACTGGGAATCAAGCCCACACCCAGGCATGTGCCCTGACCAGGAATCAAACTGTGACCTCCTGGTTCATAGGTTGACGCTCAACCACTGAGCCACACCGGCCGGGCTAAACAGACCTGTTAAGAAGCCAGTCCCGGAGGGAATGGGAGGCTGGGCTCTGTGCTGTGACTGTGCCATGTTCCTGTGACTATCGGGGCTGGAGAGGTTTGGGGAGGTTTAAACTGCGGGTGGAGGAGGTCCTAGCATTCACTGAGTGCCCCACTGGGAAACACACGGTCCCTGCTCTACCTCCTGGGCGAGGCGGGCAGGGAGAAGTCTCTGCCCCGCGTCACTGACCCAGTTAGGGGCTGCATGAACTCCAGCCTCACACACTCGACGGAGCTCGCCGCTTTCTTGCACCTGCTCAGGATCTCCAGAGGTGGGTGAGGGGCCAGGAGAGAGAGGAGTGTCTGGCTTCGGACAGAGCCTGGCACTTAAAGCAAAGACGTGCATCGGGCTGACGTCCTTCTCCACTTTCTCCCCATCGGTCCCCTCTCCACCCTCCGGTGACATCAGGTGTGAGTCTGCTCGGGCCTCCGTGACAGAATACCCCAGACCGATAGGGAGGCTCAGGTCACAGACACGGGTTTCTCACGCGCTGGAGGCTGGAAGTCCGGGACGTGTGCGGGGTTGGTTTCTAGGGAGACCTCTCCCCGTGGCTTGTGACAGCCGTCTCCTCGCGTGTCCTCATGTGGCCTTTCTCCTGGGCACATGGGCTCCGCGTAGCTTCCTCTTCTTATAAGGACATCAGTCCTGCTGGGTCAGGGCCCACCCTGACGGCCTCATGGTACCCTGGCGACCTCTTTAAAGGGCCCGTCTCCAGATGGTCACATTCTGAGGTCCGGTGTTAGGGCGTCAACACAGGAAGGTGGGGGCTCACAGTTCAGCCCATCACACCGTCTGGAAGCTTGTAGGGCCGAGGGGGCTTTTCGCTCTGTCTCGCTGCAAACACTCCCCTCCGCCCCCCGAGTCCGTTGCTAGAGGTGTGTGAAGGGCTCTGGAGTGACTTTACCACTTGATGGAGATGCTGGTCTCCACTCTGCCGCCACCTCCCCCTGGAAGCCTTCCCAGATAACCAGGCTATTGAGGTGACCCACCCTCTGCTGCCCTGGGTCATGACCATCTGCCGACACGCCCCGCCTCCTCATTAGACCTGAGCCCCTCGAGGGCAGGGACCTGCCTGAGTTGTCTCTGTCCGCCCAGTGCCCTCAATGGGGCCTGGCTCGGAAGTGCCTCCCTGATGGACTGAAGCTGCACAGGTGGCTGACTACCATTTCCTTTTCCAAAGAACCAACGTCTTCTCTGTTGTCTGTCTCCAGACAAATAGGAGAGAACTTAATCGTTCCTGGTGGAGTGAAGACCATTGAGGCCAACGGGCGGATGGTGATTCCCGGGGGCATCGATGTCAACACGTACCTGCAGAAGCCGTCCCAGGGGATGACGGCCGCCGATGACTTCTTCCAAGGGACCAGGGCAGCACTGGCGGGCGGGACCACGATGATCAGTGAGTTACACCCCGCCTCAGGGACATAGGCTGTGACTTCTCTCCATCACCAGCATCAGCAGCAACACAGTGCTCATTGTGCACCTGCACTTGGCTCAGAGTACCCTTTAACGTAATTGTCACTACACCCCTGCCTTACACATAATATATATCCGTATATTACGTGCCACTGGTGCTGCACAAAGTGATTTTAGAGGCAATATAGACATTGAAAATGTGAAAGTATTTTAGTGCATATGGAAATAAAATAACTTGCACCTCATGGATATTACTGCTTAGGTTGAGACCGAAGTCAGAATTTAGACTGTTAGAAACTATGAATTGATTTAAGAAAAGCTTTAAGTAAAAAGTGATATGGATTATAGGGAGATAAGGCAAAATATTCCTAAACATGGTTTGCTGATGGCTGAAGTTTTAGAACCAGTGACATGTGTATTAGTATGTCACGTGTGGGAGTAGAAGCTCAGAGAGGTGAAGTAACCTTCTCAAGATTACACAGCTGGGAAGCGGTTGTATTAGTCAGTACCGCTGCCACAATGCTGCATAACAAATAGTTCCCTCCAGACACAGTGTGGAGTAGTGGGAAAGCGTTCAGACTCGGAGCTCACAGGACTCTGTGGGAATCTAATCCCTGCCTTCGTTTACTAGTTGTGTGACCTCAGACAAGTTCCTTACCCTCTTTGAGCCTCCTTTTCTTCATCTGAAAAATGTTACAGGATGGTTGTGAGGATTTAATTAGATAATTTATGTAAAGCCTCTGTGGCAGTATTTGACACATAAATAAGCATTCAATAAATAGTTGTGAGGATGACAACAGTAACAATGGTGAGGACAATGGTGATAATGAAGACTCACCGAAGTATCACTGCTGATGATTATAATATGGTGACAACGATGGCAATATTGACAATGATGATGGTGGGAGTGTTGATGAAAAGAATTGTGAAGATGAGGATGTTGATCTTAATGATGGAAGTAGTGGTAATGATGGTAGTGATGGTGATGATGGTGATGATGATGATGATAGTGTTGGTGGTGGTGATGATGGTGAGGGTGATGATGATGATGATGATAGAAATGGTGGTGGTGATGATGGTGAGGGTGATGATGATGATAATTATGGTGATGTTAATGATGTGATGGTGGTGATGGTGGTGATGGCAAATGATGATGGTTGTAGTGGTGGATGCCATGACCTTCGTGGCGGGGTTCAGGATCTGAAGGAGGGGCCGATGCACAAATGAAAATGCTATACAAGAAATATGAACTTAGAAGGCATTGGGGGCCAGGGGGAGCCTCTTTCTTGAAGAGAGACACCGACTTCTGGCCTGGTCTGTTATTTATTTACTTGAACACACATTTTCCCTTTAGCAATGCATATAGGCATATCAAAGGTAAAGTTTGGTAAACAGTAAAAGGATTATCAGGTTAGGGAATTGCCTTGATCCACCACTATCTCAACAGACGAGGTGCTTGGCGTCAGCCTTGCTAATGTCCAAGGTCCATCAGCCTTCCGCGTTCCTTGGTGCACTCCCGTGACAGTATTGGCAAGCGGTGGCTACCTGCATCTCCCCCTTTTTGTTTTCTTAATAAATCTTGAAAAGTGTATGCCATCTGTAGGGCTTGAGTCCTTTCAAGATTCTTCATTCTGCATCTGCAGACTAGAAATAAACATAAGAACAAGAATGAGAGAGACAGTAGTGGTTATGCTAAGAGGCAGATGTAGGGAGAACCAATTGAAAGGATTGAGTTCTTTCATGTCCTTTATAAATTGCTGCCAGGCATCTAAGGAACTAGTTTGTAGTAGGCTCCTTTCTGGGCCATCAGTTCTTTATGGGCCCCCTTCTCAATCACTGTCCTCATGACAGCAATGATATTCGAGTTCTGGATGGTGGACAAACGGTGGGCAATGACAATGCAGGTCCAACCTTCTCTGGCTTTGTCCAGGGCAACCTGCACCGTCGCACAACTGATGACTGCTAGCATGGCAAGGCTTCTTCACCATCCCCCAGGTCATCTCTGGACTGTTTCTCCTTTGTCTCATTCTCCTCCCATTCCTTATCTTCAGCGTGTTGCTTGGGGCTACTGCTGTCTGTGGCTGGAGTAGTTGATTGTTTGTAGCCACAGGTATAGGTTGAGGCTCCAGGTGCAGGGTCCTCATTAGTCTGGTCAGTTCCTCTCTCGGATCCATGTTGAAGTTTCATGTTCCTTGCAGGAATCCACATGGGCTTGGAGGAGTTTTCTGGAAATACATAGGCATATCCTCGACCAAAGGTTAATAAAGGGTTGGAACCTTTCCATAAACCAGACTTAGATTTTTCCATTTGATCAAGCCTTTTTTCTTTTGGTTTATTACAACACCAGTGTAAGTCCATAGGTGTCTTGCCATCAGCGTTACAAGTGAAAAAATTTAAAGTAATTAAGGCTTGGTGTAGTCTACCTACAGGAGATTTCGCCAGCATCACTATTACCCCTTTTTGTTTTTCAAGTTGGGATTTTAGCCGCTGATGTTGGCGTTCTATAATTGCCTGTTCTTGGGAATTGTATGGTATTCCCGTAACGTGTCTATTGTAATTGTATGCATTTCCTTTTTAAAAGGACCAGGCAGGGCGGTATGAGCCCTGATAATATAAAAAGGATATTGTCTTTGCTGTACCTGTTTAAATAGTATAAGTAGACTTTGGTCACTGAGCTATTTTAATCAAGCAGTCTCAATTCTGTTTACCAGGCCAGCAGCATAGGCAGAATCAGAAATAATATTAAGAGGCTCTTGGAAATTCTGTAGTGGAGCCTTGATAGCTTCTAATTCAATCCTTTGTATAGAAGTGTGACTAGTTTGGATGACTTGGTCTGAATTTACTGTATGATAAGCAGCTTTACTGTAGACGAACCATTTGTAAAAACAGTTAATGCTCTAGGAATAGGTTCCTGTCTAGTATTTTTTGGTATAATAATAGGGATCTAATATAAAAACTGTAGTAATTTGTTTTTTAGTAGGTGACAAACGGCATTCCTCTAAATATTCACTTATTTCCATTTGCCAATTTAAATTAGTCTGAAATAAGGTTTATTTTCTAACTTTATTTGTCCTTGGGTGTGGACAGTAAATGAAACTAGTTGGATTTCTGCTATCAGTCTTTTTGAGTATCTATAATGATAAAAGGCCAGGCGTCACGACCAGAACGACCACTCGACCAGTCACTGTGAGGTGCGTCGACCACCTCTTGGTCCCTCCCCGCAGCCCGCAGGCTGCCATCGCTGGATGGCCAACAGCGAACCATGGGAACCGGGCTGGGTGGCCGCGGAGCGGGACTGGGGACTGGACTTGTGGGACAGCGGCAGGGTCGCAGAGGGTCGTGGGGTGGCGGCCGTGTCATGGAGCATCCTGGGGTGGCGGTGAGCAGCATCACGAGGCGTTGTGGGGCAGTGGCGAGCAGCGTTGCGGAGGGTTGTGGGGCGGCGGCAGCGTCGCAGAGCGTTCCACGGAGGCGGCAGCGTCGCGGAGCATCCCGGGTTGGCGGCGAGCAGCGTTGTGGAGTGGTGGACATGGCTCTGATCGCAGGCGAGGCCTAGGGACCCTACACGTGCATGATTTCGTGCGCTGGGCCTCTAGTATTGACATAAGCTTTGTTTACCCTCTGTTTAGGGAGGCAAAATGCAAATTATTTGCTCTTAAGTGTCCTGGGTTTAGGGAAGATAGGGTTTACTAGATGGCCTCAAACCGCTTGGCATTTAAATTTTTTAGAATTTAGATGGTTGCAAATTGCTGTTACATGCTGTATTTGCTATCTCACTGCTCGAGTGAGGCGAGCCACAAAATTAGAAAATGAATCTGTAGGTCTTTGCATACACTTAATAAGAGCTTCCTTAGGATTCCCTAAGTATATTGAATAAATTTGTCATTTTTCCCATAGAGATTTTTAAATATTCTTTTTTAAATATATATATATATTTTTTATATTTTATTGATTTTTACAGAGAGGAAGGGAGAGGGCTAGAGAGTTAGAAACATCGATGAGAGAGAAACATCGATCAGCTGCCTCCTGCACACCCCATACTGGGGATGTGCCCGCAACCAAGGTACATGCCCTTGACCGGAATCAAACCTGGGACCTTTCAGTCCACAGGCCGACGCTCTATCCACTGAGCCAAACCAGTTAGGGTTCCCATAGAGATTTCTAGATAAGGTTTTAATTAATGTCCATTAATAATTTCTAAAAGTTAGGGTCTTAAGGCAATCCTTTCATATTTCGACCTTTTTAAGGCCTAATACAATGATTTTTAATTACAGTTTCTAGATATTTGAAGGGCGTTTCTTTCTGTACCTTTTTTGGAGCAATTTTTAAGCCCCATTTAGGGATTTTCTTTCCTAATTGGGTAAGCATTGCCAAAGTCTGCTTTTCCTGTGGGCTTGCCATAAATTGCTACATTAAAGACTTTCACTTTCTTTTAAACAGAACAACCAACTTGGTTGCCTTTTAGAAAAATAGGTAGGAGAGAGACATGGCAACTAAATCTGCAATGCATACATCTCGTGTAAAAGTAACTTTCTTTTTACTTATGGTGTTTCATTAATGGTGAGATTTAATGCTTGAACAATAACTTTTAGTTTACTCTGTAAATAGTAGTGGAGGAGATTTTTAAATTTTCTCCTTTTTAAGCTTAAATTTATTTCTAAACATTCTTTTTGGCTAGTGCTTATTTGCATATGTATGCAAATTTTACTTTGGACTTTACTAGAACCAGTTGCTCATAAAATATTGGCTTCACAAATAAATTAGTTTATATGAGACCTTGATTATATTGTGAAAAGCTAACTTATTAAATAATTAAAGTATGCACCTTTATTGAAAAAGCAAAGTAAGCAAACTTATACATTTGACCCATGAAGTATAGATGCTACCCCACCCCCAAGCCAATTTGAAGAGCAGGCTGGGTGCGGGTCTGAGGCATTATGTATGCTCCAGTTTTAAAATTCAGTTGCTGAATATTCTGGTTTTCTTCCAAGCTTAGAGGCTGAAACCTCTATAACATTTAAAATACCTACTAATAAAAGAGAAACATGCAAATTAACCATCACTCCGCTACGCCCACCAGCCCATCAGGAGGGAATATGCAAATTAGAAGGACAAAGATGGCGGCCGCCCAGCTGCTCCAGGTGCGGAGTGGCCGAGCGGGGCAGGACATCTGCTATGAGAGGGAGGGCGGGGGGTGAAGGGATCTATAGGAGCGGCACTCTGGCCGCAACGAAGACCAAGACTGCAGACTCCGGAGTCTGCAGCGAAGACAAAGGTGGCAGACTCTGGCCGGAGCGAAGGCCTGGGTCCCGGGTGCTGGAGGAAAACAGGTGCTGGAAGCCAAGGCAAGGAAGGCCTATTGCACGAATCTCTTCGTGCAGTGGGCCTCTAGTATATATAATAAATAGAACACAGTTATTACTTTTTATTTGACAAAGCTTCCCACGTGATTTCAAGTATATTAGACAACCTATTTAGTTCAAAAATATTTCTTTTAAGAAGTGAGAATAAATCCTTGAATCATTCCAGGGCCCTTGAAATGTCCCAAAGCTATCTCTTGGTTAAAGTCTTGAAATTTAACTTGGAAAGACTATTAAATATATATAACCCAAAGATTATATTACATACTTTTTGTAATTATTCTAAAAGACATCAATTAAATTTAAACTGGTTTTAAAAATTTGGTTCAGACCATGGAATTAATCCTCTTTTTTAATCAGGCCAATAAAATACTATATCCTTGGTTGAAATTTTACCACATGTAGTACACATAAAGACTATAATATATTTTGAACTACTAATTTTTCAGAGAAAACGCAAGAATGATTTTCCTCAAAAATGAATTTCTATAATTCATGCATTCTATTATCACAACCATAATTTCTCCCAACTTAATTTGAACTTTTAACTCTTAGAAGCCTCAAATTTTAGGTGGTAAGTTAAATACTTAGCATTTCTCAGATTAGTAATATATTCATATTTTAAGGATATATTTTAAATAAAATATAAGACATATTCAATTAATAGATTTAAATCTATCCTTTAGAATTTTCATATGAGGCAAACTCAGATTAATATTTCAGTATTCTGTTATTTCAAAATACCTAGATATTTAATAATTTTTATTATTTAATTCAGCAAACTCCAAAGCCTTAAGTTACCAAAGACTTTGGAAAACTATGTTTAGACATATATAATGACCACTGAAAAAGATTTATCTTTATTTTAGTTATATATATTTTACCTTAACAACTTTGAGATTTTAAAGCTAATTATTATTACCCAAGGCATTTTCCTTGGCAAATTCTGTAACAGAGATAACTTACTGGCTTTCAGTGGCTTTAATGTTATTTTATTTTGTTTTTCTTTATAAAAACAAGAGTGCCTGTGAGATCTGGGAGGCAACCTTGGAATGCGTTTCATTATTATCCAAGAACTGCCTTTTATCATGGAAACATTAATCTTGTTTCCCAAACACAGCCTGTATATTTTCCTTGTGTCATTTTTGCCATCTCCTAAAGAAAAACAGTCTGGGGCCTATGCTATAGCAACCGTGAAGAGATGGGGCTCAGGCCAAGAGGCCACCCAATATCAGGTGGGGCACCTTCCTCTTAAACTAGCCTTTTTCTCTTCATGGGCATACAAGTCCCATAGAAATCTCCAAACTGTGATAAATGGCTTATTTATTCAAATTTCAAATGAGGGACTGGGAAACAAAAACATGGTGAAAATGAGACTTTAATAACACTGCTGAGCGTGGGCATCCATTTTACAGGATCACCAAGAGACCTAGTAATTAATGGGCTGGGGCCTTTTTTAGTTACCTTTACTTTACCTCTCTTTGTCTAGTGGAATCTTTCTAGAACTTGTTCTGTCAGCCACATGTACCGCCCATATTCTCTCTCCCTGCCCCCACATCCTGTTTGCTTTGGGGAAATTCAGTAATGGCCTGGCCACCTACTGTTTTTTTTTCTATTAAGATAAATTAAAGGCATGCTTAATCATTAAACCAAACTAAAAAGACAGATAAAACAACAATCAACAGACAAGCGCACATAACACATAGACAAAACGTAATAAATCAGAGTTCTTTTCATGGATCTTTCAGATGTTTTACATTGTCTGGGACTTACAGCCAGATGCAGCCCAGATCTTAGCCTGTTGTTTACAGATCTTATCATATTTTGCTCTCCATAGCACTGACTGGCATCTGAAGTTGTTTCAGCTAAAATCTGCCAGTCCCAAGGCATCATATGGTAATTTTCAGACACAGCATTAAAGAGTCCTTTTGCAAAAGGACTGTTAGCTCCATTTTCTCTAGTTGATTAGCCTTCCCACACTAGAGGCGGAGGATCCGGGGCCTTAGGTGTTACAGACTTTTGATCCTCAATACAAAGTGGGCATAATGCAGTTTGAACAAGAGCCCACATAGTTAAAGATGACAAGGGCACTCATTTTCCTTGAGCCTGATTTAAGAGAGTACCTTTTGACACCTTAATTCCTTTATCCTTGAGCATGCAAGCTAAAAATTTACAATGATGTTTTTGCCTTTTACTCAAATTCTTCCCCATTATAACCTGGCTGATTAAAAACGTTTCCATCCATTTACAGTTGCGACTCCAAAGCTGGCATGGGCTTTGTGCACGGCAAACTTCCCACCTTTCCAGTGAATTTCCACTTTTCCTTTTTTTACTTTGTTTTTTGCTCAGGCGAATCTTCTCCTCCAGTCCCTGTTCATGGTGTCAGATGCTGTGACCCTTATTCAGGATCTGAAGGAGGGGCCAACACACAAATGAAAATGCTATACAAGAAATATGAATTTAGAAGGCATTGGGGGCCAGAGAGAGCCCCTTTCTTGAAGAGACACAC
The DNA here is from genome assembly GCF_027574615.1 of Eptesicus fuscus. NCBI lineage: Eukaryota > Metazoa > Chordata > Mammalia > Chiroptera > Vespertilionidae > Eptesicus > Eptesicus fuscus. Next base: position 114,397,285 of record NC_072474.1, on the reverse strand, counting down.
CAACTTCTGGCCTAGTCCGCTATTTATTTACCTGAATACACATTTGCTCTTTAGCAATGCATACAGGCATATCAAAGGTAAAGTTTGGTAAACAGTAAAAGGATTATCAGGTTAGGGAATTGCCTTGAGCCACCACTATCTCAACAGACAACCTGCTTAGCGTCAGCCCTGCTAATTACACCCAAGGTCCATCGGCCTTCCGCGTTCCTTGGTGCACTCTCATGACAGTATCGGCAGTGGGTGGCTTCCCACGGGTGATGATGATGCTGATAATGATGGTGATATTGATTATGATGGTGATGATGATGGTGGTGATGATGATGATGATGCTAATGATATTGATGGTGGTGATCATGATGGTGATGGTTATGGTGGTGGTGATGGTGCTGATAATGATGGTGATATGATGGTGATGGTAGTGATGATGATGGTGATGGTGGTGACGATGGTTATGATGATGCTGATAATGATGGTGATATTAAATGTGATAATGTTGATGATGTGGTGATGATAGTGATGATGATGGTGGTGGTGGTGGTGGTGGTGGTGGTGGTGATGATGCTGAATGGCCGCCATTGGAACAAGTTGGGTCCTAAGCATCTTAGAATGTGATACATGTTTCTGTCCCAGTTGACCATGTGGTCCCAGAACCTGGGTCCAGCCTGCTGACCGCCTTCGAGAAGTGGCATGAAGCAGCTGACACCAAATCCTGTTGTGACTACTCCCTCCACGTGGACATCACAGGCTGGTCCGATGGCGTTCGGGAGGAGCTGGAGGTGCTGGTGCAGGACAAAGGTCAGTTCACGCCCTGGGGGGTGGGGGGGCCCGGTTCTGGAATCCCTGGCTCTGTGGTGGATCTGATTGTATGGAGTTAAAATCCCTTTATCTGCATGCCATGAGCCCAACTTTGAGCTGTGTACTGCGACAAACAGCGGAAAAACAGGGCCCTCTTTAGGAGCCTGTCCTCCCTTCAGGCCCTGGAGGGACCCCTGTTCATAGAAGAACGCCCGGTTCCATTCGCCTGGCACACAGGTCCTCGCTGACCTGGCCGGCTCTTCTTACTCCACCATAAACTCACCTGGCACTGTTGTCCCGGATGCCATCACCTTAAACCGCTGGGCCTTGGCTCATGCTGTTCCCACCAGAATGCCTTTCTAGGCTGCTCCCCAGCTCAACTCTCACCTCTCCAGCTCCCCCAGTCAGAACTGCTTCACCTCTTGAATATCCAGAGCAGGTTACGTGGGCTTTTTTTGAGGCACCTTTTCCATTGTTCGTGGATGACAGGACACTGGTTGTCCGCCTGGCTCTCCCATCGAGCCCTGAGCTCGATGAGGGAGGGGATTGAGTCTTCCCATCTCGGCATCCCACTCCAGCTCCCTCTGGGCTCCGCCAGGTGGCTCTGCACAGGGTAGATGCTTACAGTGTGCATTCCATCGCATGGAGGTGAACCGAACAGAAGACACGCAGAAGCCAAGAACAAGAGACCAGGATGCACCAGGGCACGAGGGGTCAGTCTGGAGGGGGCGGTTCCGGGGGCTGCCTGAGGAGGCAGCCTGAAATGAACACGATTCTTCAGGGAGAGCTAGGGGTGTTTTCAGTTTTTTTAAGTCAACCTTTTTAAAAAAAATGTTTTTATTGATTTTTAGAGAGAGAGAGAGAGAGAGAGAGAGAGAGATAGAAACATCAATGCGAGAGGAACAGCATCATCGACCAGCTGCCTCCTGCATGCCCCCCACTGGGGATCGAGCCCACAAACTGGGCATGTGCCCTGACTGGGATTTGAACTGTGACCTCTTAGTTCCTGGGTCAACGTTCAACCACTGAGCCACACCGGTGGGGCTGTTTTCAGTTTTTAAATAGATATGCTATGTGTTCTCATTATGAAAGGACCATTACCACGTACAAAAACGTCAGGAAATGAAGAGATGGCAAAAACTTCTTTCCTTCTGTCCTCCTCCCAACTGCCACTTGCCATTCACGTTGACGAGTGTTATCCTCCATCCCCTGTCTATGTAGACGAGGTTCCTGGGAATCCTTCTCTTTTTACTCCACATTGGATGAGTAATCGTGGCTCTTCATTAAAAACGTCTTTAATGGCTCGAGATATACCGTGTCCCGGTTCGTCTGCGTAGCTGTTCCCTTTTTATTGGGCACCTGGTTTTCTGTTTGCTTCACTCTAAGCCATGTCATGGAGAACAGCTTCCTATGTGAACATGAGCTTGGATTTCTAATTATTTCCCTCGATTTCCAGAAGTGAAATGAAGAGGTCAAGGTGTTTTTTGTGTGTGAGTAGCTCGCTGCTGCTTGCCTCAGCTGGCGGCTGTGCCCACTGCCGCCCGTAGCTCTCTGCTGCACGTAGCTCGCTGCCCTGCCCTCCTGTAGCTCTCCACCACTTGTAGCTCCCTGCCCCTCCCTCCTGTTGTTCGGTCATTACGTGATGGTATCCCGGACCAATTTGCATATTACCATATTTTAAGTATAGATTTTTGTATTGATTTCAGAGAGGAAGGGAGAGGTAGAGAGAGAGATACATCAATGATGAGAGAGAATCATTGACCAGCTGCCTCCTGCACACCTCCTACTGGGGATGGAGCCTGCAACCTGGGCATGTGCCCTTGATCGGAATCGAACCCAGGTCCCTTCAATCCGCAGGCTGACGCTCTGTCCACTGAGCCAACCCAGCTAGGGCTGAGGTCATGGTTTTAACCTTGTTCAGGGTCAGGAAACTTTGTGCCAAATCGCTTTCCTGAGAGGTACGCCCACTGGCACGCTCACTCCCGGCGTGTCGCACCCTTGGGCGTGGCTGCTTCTGGGGGCCCCTTGCTGATTTGATGGGGGGCTCCGCCTCCCCTTGTGCGTGCCGTTCTCTAGTTGCGGCTGATGTTGAGCGCTTTGTGCATGTGTTGCCCTGTGTCCGATGGGCCTCGTAGCCCACGGTCAGGCAGGGTGTCTTGCGTGTCCGAGGCTCTGTATCAGGAAGGCGTCGCCCTCCAGCGTGGCCCTGGAGCCGCCCTCGCTTTGTCCACAGTCGCTGTCCAGGGAAGGCGGCAGTTTGGCACAGGAGTCCTCCGTCTCTGCAGTTCACTTCCCAGGGTTTCAGCTCTTTGCAGTCAAGTAGGGCCCACAATATTAAATGGAAAATTACAGAAATGAGCAATTCCCGAGTTGTAAGCAGTGTGCTCTTCCGAGCAGCGTGAAGTCCCCTCCATCTGCCAGATGCGATCTCCCCCTGCACGCCTCTCACCTTGCTGTGAGAGGCGTGTCCCTGCAGCGAGAGGCGTGTCCCTGCAGCGAGGGGCGTGTCCCTGCAGCGAGGGGCGTGTCCCTGCAGCGAGAGGCGTGTCCCTGCAGCGAGAGGCGTGTCCCTGCCCTCAACAGCCCCGCCCCTGTTCTGTGCCTCCAGGTTAGCTCACCTTTCACAGGACTGCCCTCAGGGAGCACATACCCTGGTCAGCCATCCGGGAACCATTCCCGCCAACGCCACCAAGTACAGTTCAGTATAAGAAACACCTGGACCTGTAGGGGCTTCTTATAAGAGTTTATCTGTTCATGGGGAGGGGTGGGAGATGGGAATGGGGGGATGAGGACAAATATGTGACACCTTAATCAATAAAGAAATTAAAAAAAAAAAAGAGTTTATCTGAGATCATGCTCCCGGCACATGTCATCAGTCTGGCTCACATAAACTCACAAAGAATGCTCCGTGGGTTTGGACGTTTCTTACGTCGGCAGGTTAGGAGGCAGACGTTCTGGTCTGTGTATTTTCCCACAACTGACAAAACCGAGCAGTTGCTTCTTGCTCACCGCCGTGGACAGGCGCTGGTTGGGCTCAGCGGAGCACGCGCCCCCCTGTGAATTCCGAGGCACCTCCGTCCTGGCCGCCCACCCCGCGCTGCGATCCCCGATCTACAGGAAAGACACGCTTCGTGGTGCTTACACGCGTTCTCCTCTTTACCTTGAACAGGCGTCAATTCCTTCCAAGTCTACATGGCCTATAAGGACCTCTACCAAATGTCCGACAGCCAGGTATGCCCCCCCCCAACCCTTGCTTCTCTCTACAGCCCCGATACAGGGGGCGTCCAGTGGACTTGGGGTATGGGGCCCCCAGCTTGGTGTGCCCCCCCAGCTGTGTGCCCCTGAAAGCACACGGGGAGGTGGGGGCTGTCTTGCACGCGGAGCACAAAGCTGGGGTTCGAGAGCCCTGGAGAGGGGGCGGGGCATCGCTCCTCACGTGTGCGGAGGTCGGTTGCAGCTCCTTCGCGAGCGGGAGGAGGACCTGGCGGTGGGACGGCCGTGTGGCCGTGTGGGCTAACCCGGTGGTGCCGGGCGGTTGTGTACCACCTGAGTGTTACCGTCACGGGAGAGCATGCCCCGGCCTGCCGTGGTCTGTAACGTGGGTTGTGACATGGGTTGCAACTTTGCGAAGAGGCACACGCCTGCCGAGGTGTGCTGGTTACAGGACGTAGCAGGTTAGTTTCAGTTTCAGTAAAACTAAACACCGGCTTCTCAGGCGCTAGGATACAGCACCTCCAAGCAGCAGGCGCAAGGCAGGGTGCAGTCTGCCCTGCTGGGACTGGGACCAGCTCTGCCCGCCCCCGCCTCTCAGGGTCAAGGGCAGACCCTGCCGGAGGCTCACCTGTTGAGCAAGACATCCCCTGATCTCGACGGAGCGGCCCGTGCTGCCCCCGCCGGGCCAGCGAGCCGCGGTAATCTTACCCTCCGACCCCTGTGTGTCCCCCCTCAGCTCTATGAAGCCTTCACCTTCCTCAAGGGGCTGGGAGCCGTGAGCCTGGTCCACGCGGAGAACGGAGATTTGATAGCTCAGGTGAGCGGTGTGCGTCCCCACCCCTGATGTGAAAGGCCTGGCAAAGGGGGTGCGGGCATTGAACGGGGAGGTGACGGGGCAGTGAGACCAGGCCAAGGACTGGGCGGCGTACGAGACACGGCAGGCACGAGGCACGCGCACCCCGCCTGCAGCCGGGCCTGGCGCAGTCCACGTTGCCGCGGGCCTCTCGGTTTGCTCATCTGTACAACGGGGGTGACCCACTGCCCTGCGGGCCCGGGAGGGCCTGGTGCTTTGCCTGCTCCACAGGGACCGGGGGTGGCACAGGGCGTGGCGACCAGGAGGCGGCTCAGCCACTCGCCGCTCAGTTCTGCCGGGTTTAACTGGTGCAAAGGGAAGCGTACGGCGTGCGCTCTTACTTTTGGCCGCTTTGGCTCAGTCCTGAGTCTGAGATGCAGTCCCCCTGTTCCAGCCGCCGCAGCCTTTCTTTGCCATCCGGTGTGGCGCCCACTGCGGGAGTTTGCCACGACGCATCCTCCAGGGGCGGGAGTTTGGGTAGCTTCCCATTGGGGGCTGTTGTGCCTGAAGCTCCGTGAGCCCCTGGGTCAGTGTTTCCTTACACCTGGGCTCCCATTCCCGCAGCCCAGCCCGGGGAGGGGCTGCAGGTGGCTGCGCTGTCAGCATCAGGCGTTGCTGCTGAGCAGTTCTCCCCGACGTCCTCGCCCGCAGCGGGAGAGACTGGTGGGGGCCGGTCCTCAGCCTCGCATCGGCCGCATCAGGCCGTCTCAGCTTCGTCTCCGCTCCCCTCGCGCTCCCCGCCCCGTGCACCTGCCACCGTTCCATCTGCTCTGCCGCCCCCGCAGTTATGTCTGGGGTCTTCTCAGCATTCTCTCGGCTTCTGTGTACTTTTCCTGTCACTTTACGGGGCTTCAGGGGGAGCAGAAGTAATGCACGTGCCAGCCCCTGCTCTTCTAGACCCCCCACTCCAGTCTCCAGTGACCTGTGCGTTCCCCCCCTGTCACCTTTGTCCCCATCCTTTCCCTCTCCTCCCTCCCTCCTTCCCTCCCTCCCACAGGAGTAACTGACATCTAAACAGTGTTGCACAGGGACTGTCCACACCATACAATCTCTTTGCAATCAGTTTACAAAAATGCTTTGTCCGCGTCACCCCCAGTAGCCCCAGTGATTGGGTTGTGGACTCGGATCCGCCCGCTGCTAGATCTTGAACCCGTCTCCCGTGCGTGGTCCTCCCAGGAGCCCACGCTTCCCAGCCAGAGGTGCAGTGGAGATGGTGGTTTTTAGGGGGGCACGGCCCAGGGCTCCCCGGAAGGAGGGTGGCACAGGAGCTGCATGCGGGAGTGAAAGTGAGCGGCGGCGCAGCTGACATCGGACAGAGTAAAAATAAATCGCTTTTGAGGAATGAACGTGTTCCTGGGGCGATAAAATGCCGAGCCAGTGGGTTTGGATCTGGGCCACGGGCTCGGCCGTTTCAAGGTCGTAGGAGGGGTTTCCCGCCGGGAAGATGGCAGGGACCGGGACGAGGCAACAGAGACCATGAGAGCCTCACTCCCCACGACGGGCACGCGGGCACGCGGGGAGGCAGGCGCTGTCCCCGAGAGGAAGGGAATCCAGGCTTGTCCAGTCACAGCATGGGCTCCGGGAGCCGGGCTCCCAGCTCAGGGGCTGGGATTCCCGTATCCGAGCACCACTGTCTCCCCAGGTTGGAGCCTGCAGCGCGGGCGGGGCTGGCCCCTGTGGCACGGAGGCAGGCGGGGCTGCAGTGATGGCTGCAGAGGGAGGTGGGCGGCGGCTCGAAGGAGAGGGAGCACTGGATGGGACCAGCCCGGCTCGGCCCTGCCCCTGCCCTCAGCTGCTCTCTGTCTGAGGGCGGGGGTGGGGACCGGCCTCCCAGCTCTGGTGCTCGGTGACCGCCGGCTCTGCTTGTCCTGCAGGAACAGAAGCGGATCTTGGAGATGGGCATCACCGGGCCCGAGGGCCACGCGCTGAGCAGACCCGAGGAGGTAAGGCGCCTGGCGCTGGGCGTGACTCTGACCGCTGAGCTTACCCCTGCTCCTCCAGCTGGAACAGCCAGCCAGCCCCCGCTCCCTGCCATGCCCCTGCACGAGCATCCGGCACGCCTGGCCCTCCCGGGGTCTGCCCTCTGATCGGGAGCCCGGGGGGCTGCAGGCCAACCGAGGAGCAGGGAGAGGCACCGCCCCGAGCCCAGGAGCCAGGCGCTCACACCAGGCCCCACGCCGCCCAGTGCCCAGGCCGCACAGGGACCCTGGTGGAGGCCTGGCGCGTCTGATGACGAGGAGGTGCAGCGCCTGTCCAGGCCTCGTGCCTAGGAAGTGGCTCCCACTGTGTTCCCCAGACTCAAAAGGATGAGTTCCCCGGGAGTGGCAGAGTGTGTGTGCGTGTGTGCACACATGAGCAGGTATGTGTGTGGGTGCCTGTGTGTACATGTGAGCATGCGTATGCATGTGCACACGAGCATGTGTGTATTTGTGAGAGCACACATGTGAGAGCACTGTGTGTGTGTGTATGTGTATGTATGGGGACAGAGGAAGGCCAGCAGGGCGCCGTGTGTGTGTGTGTGTGTGTATGTGTGTGTATGTGTGTGTGTGTATGTGTGTGTGTGTGTGTGTACAGAGGAAGGCCAGCAGGGCGCCCTGTGTGTATATGTGTATGTGTATGTGTGTGTGTGTGTATGTATGTGTATGTGTGTGTATGTATGGGGACAGAGGAAGGCCAGCAGGGTGCCCTGTGTGTGTGTATGTGTGTGTGTGCATGTGTGTATGTATGTGTGTGTGTGTGTGTATGTGTGTGTATGTACGGGGACAGAGGAAGGCCAGCAGGGCGCCCTGTGTGTGTGTGTGTATGTGTGTGTGTATGTACGGGGACAGAGGAAGGCCAGCAGGGCGCCCTGGAAGCCTTTGAGCTGAGGATGTCCCCGTGTCCTCGTCACATCATAGCCGTCCTCCCGGATTTCTGCTCTGGGCCCGGCCCGGGCCAGACCCCGGGGCCACAGCACAGCACAGGCTCCTCCCCGGAGCCCTCCCTGCCCACGCCCGCCAGCTGCTTGCTCCTGGGCCCTGGCGAGGCAGGACAGACCCGCAGACACTGTCACACTTTCATGTCACGAGGTCCCGCCAGGGCTGCATACCAGCCACGGCAGCAGGACCCCGATGGGGCATCGCAGACCGGAAACTAAAAACAGAACTGTACGAAGCACAGCCGGGCCTTTGTTCAGGAAGCCCTGGGCTCCGGGGCAGAGAGCAGAGGGGAGGGGAGGGGACGGGAGCGAAGGAAGGAAGGCAGGCGTGGTGGACGCCGGGGTCACTGTGTCAGGCGTTTTATAAACGACGGACCGTTTTATGGCCTTTGGGTGCCCTGCTCTGCCCAGCGTACCCGCTCCCAGCAGAACCTGCAGCATGGAAACGTAACCCTGCCTTCCAGCCCCCCGCCCAGATGCATTCTGACTTCATGTTCTTTCTTCTTTCTTTCTTTCTCCCTCTCCCTTTCCCTCTTCCTCTCCCTCTCCCTCTCATCCTCACCTGAGGATATGCTTTCCATTGATTCTAGAGAGAGTGGGAGGGGGAGAGAGAGAGAGAGAGAGGAAGAGAGGGAGGGAGAGAGAAGCATCCACCTGTTGCCTCCCTTACACCCTCGGGTGGGTTTTAAGCCTACAGCCTGGGTACGTGCCCTGACGGGAATCAAACCCGCGGCCCTCGTGCACGGGATGGCCCTCCGACCCTCTGAGCCGCACCGGCCAGGGCTCCTTCCTTTCTTAAATCTTCACGGTTTTCCTCCTTGGAGGCAGTAGGTTTCCTCCGACCAGGCTCGAGGACGGTCGGAGGACTCTGATTCAGGGAGGGCCCTGGGACTCTGGGAGGGCGGCTGCCCTCGCCCCCTCCCTCCTGTGACCGTGGATTTCCTGTCGCCCAGCTGGAGGCCGAGGCCGTGTTCCGGGCCATCACCATCGCCGGCCGGATCAACTGCCCCGTGTACATCACCAAGGTGATGAGCAAGAGCGCGGCCGACATCATCGCCCTGGCCAGGAAGAGAGGTGCGCGGTGCCGGCCTCCGCGGCGGCTCTGTCCAAGGAAGTGGGGGTGGCTAGCAGGTTCAAGGTCACTGACTCTCTGCCCGCCAGGAGCCTGGCCCCCCCGGGCCCCTGCACATGGGGAAAGGGAGAGGGATGGTGGCAGGTCACAGACGCGTGGCAGGTTTTAGGCGATTCTGGGTGCCGTGGGCCGTGTGTGACTTGGGTGAGGGTGTCTGAGCCTCAGGGTGACTGGGGTGATCCTAGGGGTGCTGTTGGGTTTGTCTCTCATGCGAAGACTGTTCCAGCCCCTCCCTGGAAGGGGGGGGAACTGCGGGAGGTGCACTGGGGGAGCGGCGGGTGGGAGGCACAGCCCGCCCCCACCCCGGGGTCACAGTTTTGGGGGGACCCCGTGCACTGAGCCGCAGGTGCCCACAGCCATGACTCGGTGATGACTCACCTTCTCGTGCCTTCTCTGCCCCGTTCGTCCTGTCCTGAGTCCCCAGTGTGTCCCGGGAGCACCTCCCAGGTGTGAGCTGACCTCGACTCCTCCTCCAGCAGCTGCTTCTGGCCGGTCCCTAACGGGGCAGCGCTCAGCTCGGCTCGGAGGGCCAGCCCGTGCCGGGAGGGCAGTCCTGTCCGAGGCCTGGCCGCACCGCCACCCAGCAGCTCGCGGGCGGGCAGCGGGGGTCGAGCCCGGGGCCGGGCGCTGGGGGAGGCCTTTGCGGGTTTATTGTCTCCAGCCTGAGCGCCTCTCCTTTTTGGCAACCACGTCCCCACGGAGACCACGCGCTCTAACCGTGCGTGCTTGCGTGTCCCCAGGCCCCCTCGTGTTCGGCGAGCCCATCGCTGCCAGCCTGGGCACCGACGGCACCCACTACTGGAGCAAGAACTGGGCCAAGGCCGCGGCCTTCGTGACCTCCCCGCCCCTGAGCCCGGACCCCACCACGCCCGACTACCTGACCTCCCTGCTGGCCTGGTGAGAGCGAGAGCCGGGGGGCGCGGGGGGAGGGCTTTGGGGGCAGCAGGCGGAGGGGGAGCCAGGCTGGCGACGTGGAGGCCTCGGCACCGGCCTCTGATGGTTTCCAGCACCCTCAGGGCCAGGGTCGGCGTCCCTCCACAGCCCTCCCATCGGCGTACCGGCCTTGCCTGCTCACACAGCGGCTGTTTAAGCACCTCCTGTGTGCCCCCTCCCCCCCATTGTGGATATTGGGGAGCAGCCAGGATTAGGAATGAGACCAGGTTCCAGTCCTGCCTCAGCCACTGATGGCCGGTGTCACCGTGGGCTCGTCGCATAGCTGGGATGTGTCTGCCTCGGTTTACCCATTGGGAAGTGGGGAGAATGTGGTACCTCCGCAGAGCTGGGCAGGAGAGGGCGGGGAAAGCTGGCATTTCCGGTTCCCTACGTGGCCGCTGGGCTGAGCCTTTCGGTGTGCACACAGTAGGAGCACAGCCACTCCCCCCTCCGTGCTGTTAGCCCGGCGCGGGGCCACTCTGGCCGAGAGGAGGCGGGGTGCTGAGCGTGCGGGGCTGAGTGTGCGGGGCTGAGCGTGCGGGTCTGAGCCAGGAGGCTTGCAGAGGCTTCTGGGAGGAGGTGGCAGCGGCCTGACGCTGGGACGGGGAGCAGCTAGCAGGAGGGGTGAGGAGGAGATGGGGCTTGTGGTCAGAGGAAGCACAGGGGTCGAGGGTGTGTGCCCGCCATGGAGGTCTGTTTTCCCCTAAGATGTGAAACCTGGGCTTGCACAGCCAGCAGCTTCCTGCCGCCCGACGCCTGGTGGGCAGCTCCACGTCCAAGTTCAAAATGCAGGCCCGACCTTCCCCCAGAGCCGCCGCCCCACAGCCTTGGCCGTGTCGGGGCGGCAGGACACGGACCGAGGGCCCGGGATGTGGCCTCTTCCCACCCGTGGCGTGGCCGTCTGGGCTCATGCTGCCTGTCCCTCCCTCCCTCCCTCCCTCCCTTCCCACGCCCATATGCCCCCTCCGCGCCCACATGTCAGTCACTCCCAGCAGGCGCCCAGACGTTTTAAAACCTGAATCAGACCAAGCCCCTCCCCCCTGGGGAGCTGCCCGTTTCCTCCTCTCAGAGTGAGAAGCACGAGTCCCCTGGCAGAACCCCATCCAGCCCTCACTCCCGACTCACCCCGCCCCCTCCCCTCTCGGCCCAGCTGTCCTGGGACCAGAGTGTTTTAGGGCAGGAGACTCTGGCCCCCTCTGGCCGACCCCTCTCAGGTGAGGAGGAGGAGGGGCAGGGAGCCCTCCTTACCAGACCACCCCGGAGCCCACACTAACCTAGCACCTTCTCCCGTGTCCATGGCGCCTCCCAGTCTTCAGCAAGACGCCCGCGGCCCCGGGGCCCTGTCACGTCCCTCACGTGCCCGTGATGTGCACCACGCCCTCCCCCAGCATCTCCCCGGGGTGGCAAGGTCAAGCCGTGTCGGGTGAAGCAGGGATTTGCCCTTCAACCCGAACCCGGCTCTGAGCCCCCCCCCCCCCGCTTTCGTTCCTCCCAGCGGAGACCTGCAGGTCACGGGCAGCGGCCACTGTCCCTACAGCACGGCCCAGAAGGCCGTGGGCAAGGACAACTTCACCCTCATCCCCGAGGGCGTCAACGGCATCGAGGAGCGGATGGCCATCGTCTGGGACAAGGCGGTGGTAAGGCGGCACCCCATCCCGCCCCCAGGAACACCCCAGAAGCACCCCACCTGGCCCGTCAAAAGCCAGCGTGCCACGGTCCTCAGCTTGCCGTCCTCGGTGACGTGGGGGCCGAGGCCGAGCGATGGAAGTGGCCCCGGCTGGTGGCCCTTACATGGGCAGCTGTCCTCCCTCCTTAGGGATGACAGACGTGTTTCTTAAGGGAGAGGGAGCAAGCAGTAGAAACATCAGTGATGAGAGAGAATCATGGATCAGCTGCCTCCTGCACGTGCCCCAATGGGGATCGAGCCTGCAACCCGGGCATGTGCCCTGACCAGGAATCGAACCAGTGACCTCCTGGTTCATAGGTCAATGCTCAACCACTGAGCCACGCCGGCCGGGCCATCTTGCTTTGTTTGTAACCACATTTTAGCTCTTTTAAAGGTGACGTCACAGCCCTGACCGGTTTGGCTTAGTGCAGTGGTCAGCAAACTGTGGCTCTTTGGCCCCTTGAGTGTGGCTCTTCCACAAAATACCACGTGCGGGCACGCACGTACAGTGTGATTGAAATTTCGTGGCCCATGCACAGAAGTCGGTTTTCGGCTCTCAAAAGAAATTTCAATCGTTGTCCTGTTGATATTTGGCTCTGTTGACTAATGAGTTTGCCGACCACTGGCTCAGTGGATAGAGCATCAGCCTTCGGACTGAAGGGTCCCAGGTTCGATTCCGGTCAAGGGCATGTACCTTGGTTGCGGGCACATCCCCAGTAGGGGGTGTGCAGAAGGCAGCTGATCGATGTTTCTCTCTCATCGATGTTTCTAACTCTCTATCCCTCTCCCTTCCTCTCTGTAAAAAAATCAATAGGATATATTAAAAAAAGGAAAAGGTGATGTCACTGACCTGAAACCAAAGGCTGTTACTTCCTGTTACCCCGGGCCCAGGGATGGCGGGACGCCGTGAGGCTGTGACGCAGGCGCAGGTGCCTGTGGGCGGTCCGTTCATTTCCCTCCGCGGGTGCCCGGCCCTGGGGCCCTCTCAGCCAGGAGAGGAGAACGTTCCAGGCTTCCTTGCCAGGACCCCGCCCCCGGGCTAGGTCTGTGCTGCCTGCCACCACCGGCCCTCTTACGGGACGGTCTTCTCATCGGCGGGTCTCGCCTTCAGGCCACGGGCAAAATGGACGAGAACCAGTTTGTGGCCGTCACCAGCACCAACGCGGCCAAGATCTTCAACCTGTACCCCAGGAAAGGGCGGATCGCCGTGGGCTCGGACGCCGACGTGGTCATCTGGGACCCCGACAGGGTGAAGACCATCACGGCCAAGAGCCACAAGTCGGTGAGTCCTGGCTCCCCGGCACGCCTGGCCGGGCCGGCGCGTCGTGCTCCGCGGTCACGTGAGGGACCTCTGGGTAGAGATGACACGCGGGGCCGCCACCAGGGGGTGACCTGCTTGTCTGCCTGACTCGGCGCTCACCTTCTCCTCCTGGAGGGACGGGGTCCGGGCGGCTGGGCCCCTGCTGTTAGGAGCACGGCCGTCTGTTCCTTCCCGCCTCCCCCCCCCCCCCGCCCCCCCATCTCTGGTTCTCGCACACAGAGGCCAGGACGGCGACTACAAGGTCCGAGAATCTCCCTCCAGTTGTGGAGCTGGAGAGCGTTAGGTCTGGTTCAGAAACTCCTGCTCCGTTGCGTGTCCACGGCTGACGGTCCGCAGCGGGGCGGCCTGGGCCTGGAGCCGCCTGTGTGCGCACAGCCCCGGCCGCTCCCGGGTCCCAGGCCCCACGCCGTGGCGGGCGGTGACTCTGCGCTTTGTGCCCTACGTGTCCCTGACCTCTCCGTGCATCCAGCAGACCTAAGGGCATTCATCTGAGAACCTAGTAAACAGAAGGGTGGGCAGAAACGCAAAACTGGGACACGGAAGGAAGGCGCGAACGCTGCGTGTTCACCGGAGAACGGGCCCGGTCCCCCTTGTAATTAACCAGGGGCAGGTCATGAGAGTCAGATGCTGTTTTCCTTTTTCTTTTTAAAATATGTTGTCTAGTTCACTTTAAGGAAATGTTTTTATTGACTTCAGAGAGAGGGAGGGAGAGGGAGAGAGATGGAAACATCAATGATGAGAGAGGATCATGGATCAGCTGCCTCCTGCACGCCCCACACTGGGGATCGAGCCGGCAACCCAGGCATGTGCCCTGACCGGGAATCGAACCATGGCCTCCTGGTTCATAGGTTGACACTCAGCCCCTGTGCCACGCTGGCCGGGCAAGAAAGAATATTTTTGAAAAGACCCAGACATGTCTGTTGTAGTCAGCACAGCCACGTGCCTAACCCCAGGGCCCCTGCACATCCATGACGCCTCAGACCACATTCGTTTGATCATAAAACACCACCCTCAGCCCAAACGCCCCGTAGCGAGGGGCTGGCCACGCAGGTGGAAGAGCTTACAGCGGAGTATCACAGCCTTGACAAAGGTGTCTCCAGACGAACCCTGGGGAGCGCCCGTGACCTGAGGGGGCGTGGAGGCACTGGGGGACCGCGCGGCCGTGCCGGGAGCCGTGAGGGCACAGCCGTGGTTCCCGCCGGCAGGCTGCGGAGTACAACATCTTCGAGGGCACGGAGTGCCACGGCTCGCCGCTGGTGGTCATCAGCCAGGGCAAGATCGTCTTCGAGGACGGCACCGTCAGCGTCAGCAAGGGCATGGGCCGCTTCATCCCGCGCAAGCCCTTCCCCGAGCACCTCTACCAGCGCGTCAGGATCAGGAGCAAGGTGCGTGCCAGGTGCCCCCGGGCGGCGTCCGCGGGCGGCGCCGCCGTGGGCCTCCCTGAGCTCATGGCAGTGGAGCTGTGGCACTGTCCTGCCTGCCTCTCAGGCTGCAGTCACCGCCAGACCAGGAGGTCCTGGCCTTCGCCGACTGTAGAGGGGTGTGCACGTGTCTGTGTGGAGTGAGCAGGTGCCTTGTAGCGTGTGCGTGTGCGTGTGTGTGTGTATGTGTGTGTGCGTGTGCGTGTCCCGAGGCGGCCTCAGATCCCTCTCCCGCCCACAGGCTTCTGAACAGCAAGGTGTGCGTGCACCTTGCCCATCGGTCGCGCTCCCCCTCCCTGTTTAGGTCTCCGGATTGCAAGGGGTTCCCAGGGGCATGTACGACGGTCCCGTGTACGAGGTGCCAGCTACGCCCAAATACGCAACTCCTGCTCCTTCTGCCAAATCCTCGCCTTCCAAACACCAGCCTCCGCCCTTCAGGAACCTGCACCAGTCCAACTTCAGCCTGTCCGGTAAGGGTAAGGGCCGCAGCGCGGCGCCACCCCCACCCCCACCGGTTGCCGGGAACAGCCTCAGGGCCTCCCGCACACAATGGGGAGGGGACGTGGGGCTGGCCCTCGGGAGCAGCGAGTGGCGCTGGTGACAGGGTGACTGGCGGTCTCTTGCAGGTGCCCAGACAGATGACAACAACCCCAGGCGCACGGGCCACCGCATCGTGGCGCCCCCTGGTGGCCGCTGTAACATCACCAGCCTTGGTTGACCACGGAGGAGCGGCTGCCCTGGAGTGGAGGATTCTGGGAAAACACTGTCCATTCCTTCCCCCGTCCGTGTTTTCCACGCCCATAGTTTCATTTGTGCCGACGGGGACACATCGGATGATGCTCTTTCCTTTTGCGTTAGGAAGACGTGGTACTAGTGTGGTCTGTTTGCCTGGAAGTCCCTCGCCCCGCAGGTGTGTGTCCATGCCGTCTGTACCGCCCCTCCCCCCTCCGTCCCGGCTCACGGTCCCCGATGGTTCCCTTGCACCCTCGTAGCTGTTCTAGGGTAGTTGATGCATGTTGCTAAGTTACGTATGCAAGTCTGTGCGAGCGTCTGACGGCACACGAGGACCGACCGGACACAAGGCCCGGCCTCGGGCCCTCAGGGTCCTGAACTCCACGCGAAGATGTTGACTCGTCGCCCCCACCTCAGTGGGCCTGGAGACAAGCCCACCCCCCGCCCCCGCCGGGACCTGTGAGCTCTCGGAAGGCAGGGAGCTTGGAGCGACCTCAGTCCCGTGTCCCGGCCTCGGTGTGTGCGCGCCCCAGGCCCTGACGCCTTTCGGTCTGTGTGTCTGTCCTCCCAGCCAGCTCTGGGCGTTGGGCCGCGCCAGATTCCCACCCGGAAAGGGGTCTCTCGTCCCCACGTGGGGCTGACGCCGTGGGGGGATGCTGCTGCCGGTTGCCCGTGTCCTCGTCCCTCCGAGGAGGCTGACGGGGCAGCCAGATTTTTAATGTTTTGTACAGAGTTTTCCTTTGTAATCACCCCCATTTTTACTTAATAACCGACCTATCGTGGCTCTTATTTCTGAATTCAACGCTTGTGAAAAATAAAAGCAACGGCCCCTGGCCTGCCTGGGGTGTCGTCTGTGACGCTTTCTCAGAGCTCTGTGCCCCGAGCTGCCCGGGCCGCAGCTGGGGGTCAGCGGGGGGAGGTCCCACAGCCAGGACCTGTGACACCCCCTGGGCTAAGGAAGCTGCACGAGGAAGTGAACCGATTATCCGTGCAAGAGGGTGGACGCGAGGCAGCCGGCACGCCGCCTTGCCCATGACCTCGTCACCCCATCAGAGTCCCCGCTGGGAGCCGGCTGCCCGAAGGCCTCTGTGCGGACCCACGGGACGAAAACAGATGATTTCTCTGTAGACCGGGCTCTCAAAGTGCTGCTCCAAGGAGCTGCTGCCGACGCTGCCGGAGAAGGAAACACTTTGTTTTGCCACAAGAGGGGGCTGTTGGCCGACTCTGGGAATCGCGTCTGCTGACCAGTCGGGACTGGCCGGTGCGCTGAGGATGGTTAAACCCCGTCATTAGTGTGGGTCACTTTAAGGAGCCCCTCTCCTGCCCGAGACAGTCTAGCTCAGGTTTTAAGAAACAAACACTCAGGTTGTAAATAGTCCAGAAAATCCCCAGACCGTGGCGCCCGGAGCCCAGAGCCCTCCTCGTTCTGGGGACGCCTGGCAGCACTGAGCTCTCCACCGGGGATGGCCTCGGTCACGGGGGTGACCCCAGGGGGCATCTGGAAGTGTCTGCAGACGTTTTTGGGTGTCACACAGGGGATGCTACTGGCACCTGGTGGGGAGAGGCCAGATGCTGCTAAACACCCCATAACGCCCAGGACAGCCCCCCAAAGAAAGGTCTCCCCCAACACGACCACGTGCCGAGGTCGAAATCCAGGATTCGGCCGAGAAGAGCCGTTTCCTTTCTCGTGGGAAGACCGCTCCTGGGAGGGGTGGACGTGGGCCGGTCTGGAAGCCTCGGGCATTCTCACCGTCCCCTGGGGAAGCGGTGACCCCAGGACACTCCTAGGGAGGGGGTGCAGTCTGCACCTGTGTCGGGGTCCGGGGAGCCTGAGACTCGCCCCCAGTGACCGGGCCTTCGCTGCTGGCTGAGCCAGGACGGGAATGGGTCCAGGTGAGATCCCCGTGGCAGCCGGCGGCCACGGTTCCCGGGACAGAGTCCAGGATGGACGTGGAGGACAGAGCACCCACCCGGGACACAGCAGCTACACCCTGCCCTCCCCGGAGCCTCTGAGGCAGAGTGGGCCAGGGCGCGAACGGAGGGGAAGGCAGGTGCCGGGCAGCAGGGCACGTGGTGGGAGGCGCAGAGCCGAGGACGGAGCCACAGAGACACAACACGTGCAGACGATTGTCCGAGCAGCAGGGTCCAAACGCTCATGGTGCTGTTTCTGGCCCATTAGCATCCATCTCCACCCCCCACACCAGGGGTCCCTCCTCAGTCTCACAAGGCAGGGGGCGGGGCAGGCACTCAGACCTTCGGGTTCCGCCCCGAGGACAGGCCTCACACTACAAGTTGCTTCTTCTCTTCAGCAGCTTCCTGGGGTCCTCCCCGGCACCAGCGTCGCTCTCCTGCTGGCTGGGCCGTTGGCTGCGTAAAGCACGGAAGGAAGGCCGCGTCAGAGCTGACGCCGCCTCTGGCCACACAGTAGGTGGTCCCCGAGCATCCGGGGCACTGAGCCGGGGACCCTGAGTACCTGAGTGGTCCTGAGGGGTGCTCCCCAGAGGCAGGCTCGTCGTTGCTGGGCCCCCCCGGGTCCCCTCGGTCCTGGAGCGCAGGCTTCTTCCGTTTGGTCCTCAGGGGCTTTTCTGTGAAAACAGGGCCCGGGCGTGGCTGGGACCCCCGCGCGGCTGGGACCCGGGTGCGGCTGGGACCCCCGCGCGGCTGGGCCCCGGGCCAGCGCAGCTTCTCGGCCTCACTCCAGCCGGCCTGATCTGAGTCTCTCGGGGCCAGGGATGCGCTCGGTACCCGCTGCTCTCACACCCACTTAACGTGCCGGGAAACGGGCCAGGTGCCCCCCGAGCCGCACAGCCCGCGTGGCAGGGTTGGGATTCGAACTCGGAGCCGCCAGCCTCCCTCGGTTTCCCCAGCCGCCGGCTGATGGGAAGGCCCCGAGGCAGCAGGCACCCGAGAACACCGCCCAGGCCCCAGGCTGTAGTTAAGAAGCCCCTGTCTTTTCACACACCTTCCCCGCACTCTCCCGTCAGCAGGCTGCCACTCCCGGTGACCCCACTGAGTTGTCTGCAGCAGGGGGAGGAGTTAATCACCCCCATTTTACAGATGGGGAAACAGAGTCAGAGGCCAGACGCAGCCGGTGAGCAGCAGGCCCCGGAAGGGGAATCACTGGTCCATGGAGAGCCAGGGGGCCCCCGGGGTGCCCTAACTGAGGCTGCTTACTTACAGATATGACATGAAGGCCCAGAGAGGGTAAGTACAGTTCCCAAGGCCACACAGCCAGGCAGTGGGAGACATGAGAATGGAGCCCCTAGTCCCAGCCGCCCCCCACCACCTACCTGGCAGTCCCCGCTTACTCGAAGACGGTTTGCTTTCGGCAAGGGGCACCCGGGCCAAGGCCGCCAGCTCGGTGATGAAGCTCTGCTCGGCTTCCTGAACGCAAAGCGGGAGGGTCAGCGGGGCCCCCCTCAATCCC
Source organism: Eptesicus fuscus (assembly GCF_027574615.1). Classification (NCBI taxonomy): domain Eukaryota; kingdom Metazoa; phylum Chordata; class Mammalia; order Chiroptera; family Vespertilionidae; genus Eptesicus; species Eptesicus fuscus. Next base: position 114,378,875 of record NC_072474.1, on the reverse strand, counting down.
TCCACCAGGACGGGGCTGCCTCGCTCCAGGGTGCTGCCGGGCGTCCCGGCGTGGAGGAGAATTCTCCCGAAGCACCAGGGAGGCCAGGAGCCGGGCAGAGGCACCTGAGGGGGGAGCTGACATGAGCCAGCTCCTGCCGGGTAACGGCCCCTCCTCACTCACACCAGCCACGCACCCCCGTTCTACAGGCGGGAACACGGAGGTGAGGCGCTCAGGGAAGGCCGCGGAGGCGGCAGCGGCTGGTCCAGGATCTCGCCTGCTTCTGCCTGACTCCAGGCTGTCTGTGACGCCAGCCCCGTGGTTTAACCACACAGACCTGGGTTCCACGACTGACCGACTGTGGGACCCCGGCCGTGACGCAACCTCTTGGAGCCTCAGTTTCCCCATCTGTAGCTGGGATCCCCACAGGAACCTCCTCCTCGGCTGGGGGGCGCCATCAGGGGGCACAGGTGGCACAGGGAGCTCAGCCAGGGACGCCGCCACAGACCCCCCGTCCCCGAGCGCCCTCTCCATCCCCCCCCGTTGTCACCACGTCACTGCCACTCTGGTGGCGTGTGCTCTGCGGGGCCCGACACGCTCACAGCTGCCGCCCGCATTTGACTTCCTTTAAAGCAGCGGCTCTCACCCTTCCTAATGCCGCGACTGCAGGGTGAGAACCGCTAGCAGGTCACCTGAGACCATCGGAAAACACAGGTATTTACATTACGATTCATAACAGTAGCAAAATCAGTTATGAAGTAGCAACGAGAATAATTCTATGGTTGGGGGTCGCCACAACACGAGGAGCTGTGTTAAAGGGCCGCGGCGTTAGGAAGGTTGAGAAGCACTGCTTTAAAGGCAGCCCATTCGCTTTATAGCCGCCATTCATAATCACGCTGATGAGGTTTTTCTGTGGGGAGACGCCCACGTGCGAGCACAAGCACTGAGCTTCCGGAATGTTCTACGTCAAGGACAAGCCTCAGTCCCCAGCAACACTGCCTAAGGGACTGATCAGCCCTGACAGGAGCAGCCCACGTGCTGGTGGACCCCGTGCCCAGGGAGAGCTCCCTGCCCAGGACCGGCCCCTGGCTGAGCCGGGCGCTACAGACGCGTGGGGTCCCCGGGCTCACAGGGGATCCGCGAGGCTGATGTGGCATCCGCGGTGAGACTCCGCGGGGGCCGAGGGGTCCCGAGCGAGCTGAGCGGGGCGTGCGTCCCCTCCCCAACACCCCTCCGCTGGCCTGTGATCGCAAGGCCAGTCTTGGCCGTGGCCGCCCCCGTAAGCCCTGCCCGCACCGCCCAGGCCGCTTCCAAACTGTACCTGCAGCTGCGTCTCCAGCTGGGCCTCCAGGAGGTCCAGGCCCCGCGCCCTCTGCTGCCACGCGTCCAGGCGGGTGCGCTGGTGGGCCGTGAACTGGGCCAGGAACCGGTTCTGCTGCGCCCGCATCCTGGCGGAGGGACGGCCGTCAGCGCGGCCCAGGCCAGGAGCATCAGGCCCCGCGCACACCTCCCCCGGGCCCGCTGCGCCCACGGCTGTGGGGGAAGAATGGCTGCGACCCGCGGCCCCACGAGGGCCCCTCCGCCGACAGGCTGGCGGTTACGGAATCTCTCGGGCACAGTCTTACTGGATCCTCAGGGTGGCTTGGTGACATCAGCAGGACAGAGATCAGGAAAGTTGGGGGCAGGAGAAGCCCAGAGGGGCGGGGGTTCCCTGGGGTCCCGCAGCTGCAAAGTGGCTGAGCAGCAGGTGACGTCTTCGTGTGAGAAAACCATCTTAGCCCGGGGTGGGGGGGTGGGGGTGGCGTGCTCCTTGTTAACACGGCAGGATTGCCCCCCCTCCCCCCCCCGGGGGGGACAGGCAGCCCCTTTCCTGGGAAGCCGAGTCCCTCCGAGTCCAGGACAGAGCTGGGCCGAAAGCGGGTCCCCGACCTGAGAAAGCACCCCCCCCCCCCCCCCTTTGAGGAGCTGAGACCTCCCCTGGCTGTGTGAACACCTCCCTTCCTTGGCCGACGGTCCTCTGGCCGCTGCAGCCCCATCACCCTGCTTCCAGGATCTCTCTGCCCCTTCTCTGGCCTTCGTGCCCGATTTGCTGAGTTTCTAGACCTAAAGGCAGAGGCCGCCTTCTGCATCACAGGCAGCGGCCCAGGCAGCGCACTGAAGGCACAACATGCCACCTGGCTTTTGCTTCATGCTCTTTTCTTTCATTTGCCTGGCAAACTCCTATTCATCCTACAAGACCCCGTCATCCGTTCACCCACGGTGCATGGATCCACCCATCCACGCCTTTGCTCACTCATAACAGCATCTGGGGCTGCCAGGTTCCGTGCGGGGTTTTGAAGATGCAGGCGTGAGAGAGAGAGAGACTCACAGCCCCTGCCTTCCCGCAGCCCCCCTCGAGCTGGAGGGCGAGGGATCGCTATGGAACACCTGGCTGGGACACCCCACAGGCCAGTGCTCCGGCCTCAGTGGCCCTGGAAACCCTCCTCACTGCAGGAGGTGCTGGCTTTGCTCCCGTGGGGGTCGGCCACACGGTGTCCCCCACAGGCGTCCACGCCCTGACCCCTGAAACCCGTGAAGAGGTTGCGCCACGTGGGACCTGGCGGTCCCGAGGAGGGCATGACTGGGATTCAGAGGGCCCTGGGTTACCAGGTGCCTCAGTCAGCGGAGCCCTCAGAGCAGAGGTCTCTCCAGCTGGCGCCAGAGACCAGGTGGAAGGAGGCAGGGAGTCCCAGGTGCGGCCGGACCTGCTGCCCCGGATGTGGGGGCCACGGGCGGGGAGCAGAGAGAGGCCTCCAGGCGGCCAGGGGACCCCCACTAACAGCCGCAAGGAAACAGGACCTCGTTCTCCAAGGCAGGGCTGCTGCCTGGAGCGCGCCCCCCCCGCCCCCCCCGCCAGCCCGAAATCAGGGCCCGGCCCGCCCACACCTGGATGTTGCCACGTGGGGCTCGGGGAAGCGGCAGCGCCCGGGCGTCTGACCCGCGGAACCGTGGGTCACCGGCCACCTGCGGGGTCTGTGCGGTCCCTGTGAGGCAGCAGCACAGACCCGGCCGCCTGGCTTCCTGCTCCCTCACTGCGCCTCCTGGGGTCACCGCCCGTCAACCACCCACCTCCCAACCTCAAGCCCCGGCCGCTTCTGGAGGACTCCAAGGTATGGGGAGAGGGGGTGCTGTGTCAGGGCTGGGGACGCCACCCGGAACTAGGAACGAAGCCAGGGCCACGCCTGGCGGCACATGTACAGCAGGAGATGCCTGCAGGCCACGTCCGAGGCCGGGGGAGAGCCATGGCGTGCGGGCCGAGTGCGCCCTGTGGGGCCTCACCTCTGGTGGACGCCTTGGGACGCTTCCTGAGTTCCACCCGTCGCCTTGCCCTCCGACGGAGGGTCGCCGAGTTCCTGCTTTTTCCGCAGCTTGTAATTGTCCCTTCTCTCGCCTGGAACGGTAACACACAGCGATCACGGATGTGTTGGAGGGATCGACTCTGTGCCAGGCCGGGGGCGGGGCGGGGGGCGGGTGCTGGCAGAGCACCAGTGACACCCCCCCCCCCCACCCCGCGTCTGCCCCGGGAGGGCTTGGGGGATGGATGCCCTGGCTTCCGTCACATAATGGCAGCCCCGCAGGACAGCAACCACGCTCTCCCTCCAGCCTCTCAGCCCGAGTTCCTGTACCAGCAGGAAGGGAGGCATGTGAGAAAGATTTCACACCGCGAGGCCACCCCAAACGGCCACAACCCACCCCGGAAAGGGGACGCGGGCCGACATGCAGAGCTGTGGGCGGGCAGACAGCGTTCCCTTCCTGGCGTGGGTGCCGAGGTGGGTGCTTTCCAAGGATCTGGGAGTTTGGCCTCTGACGTTTGAGGCGCACGGGCCTGCACGTCCACACAGACGCACACTGACCCAGCTGCCACGCCTAACTAGCTATTGCACCTAACTAGTTGCGCCTGACTAGCTGCCATGGCTAACTATCTTCCATGCCTAACTAGCTGTTGCACCTAACTAGCTGTACCTAACTAGCTGCCACACCTAACTAGCTACCACACCTAACTAGTTGCCATGTCTAGCTAGCTGCTTCACTTCCCTAGTTGTTAGTTAACTAGCTGCCACACTTAACTAGTTGCCACACTTAACTAGCCACCATACCTGCCTAGCTGTGAGTTGTCCAACAGGCCACCTACCTGGCTGGACCTGAGCTTCTAGCCCTTAAAGGGAGCTTTAACTGGGTGATCTCCAGGGAGTTTTAAACAAAAAGGAATTTACGGAATGAAGGAAAAGATGACGTTAACGTGGCCGATTAAGCTCAGTGACGTTGTTTCCATTCGTTGCCAGGGCAATCCCCACATCAGGGCTGGGGCATCAGGGGAGCAGGAAGGCAGAGCCGAGAGAAAGCATGGAGGGCTGACGGATCCCTCGTCCCACAGATGGGGAACGGAGGCCTCGGAAGGGGATGTGAGCACCCCGGTCCTGAATGTCCCAGCCCTGGCTGTCTCCCACCGGGCGAGACCCACCCTTACTCTGGAAAACCCCGGGGAAGGGTCCGCAGGGCTGGCGTATTTCGGGGATGTCCCAGATTTAATTGGAATCCAGGGTCCCAATTCCCCAGGATAAGGGGGGACGGGCGCAGCTGAGCTCGTTGAGAAATTACATCACAGGAGCCTGCCTCCGACCTGCTGCCCATGCGTTCAGCGGGGACCCGTTCCCACGGTGACCGGGGACTAGCCAAGCACAGCGCTCAGAGCACCGGGGCCTGTGCCGAGGCCCCGACGCAGGGAGGGACGTTACAAGCCGCGGCGTTTGTCTGTTATTGCGCGGAGCCATTGCTGGTCGTGGGGACACGTCCATGCCGTTAGTTACCCAGTCCCCACTTAGAGAGCCCGCGGGGAAAGCTGCCCGGTCTTGGGCACATCGTACGGGCCACCGGCCTGTTCTCACTCCCGTCCCTGTCACAGCTTGGACTGAGGACGTCTCCACCTCTCTGGCCACCAGGAAGCCCGGAGCCAAGCCAGTCGCCACTCAGTGGGCCTCTGATGACACAGGTCCCGGGTGCAGAGCCCACCCCACTCCAACTCACTGCTCTCGTCCGAGCCACCGACTTTAACGTGCTGCATGCTTACGTTTCTCTAAGTGCCTTTCCCAATAGCCTTTTAGGGACGAGCAGGGGACACATAAGGAAACGAAATATTAAAGAGACAAGATTTCCAAAAATGAGATTTGAACTCTCCGAGCTCGCCAGCTCCCGCTGCGGGGCTCCCCGAGGCGCGTACCCTGCAGGGTCTCCAGGCGCTCCAGCCGGCGCTCCGCGTGGTCCCGCATGGCCCTCCCCACCTGCTGGTAGTACGCCTGCACCAGCCGACCGACACCCGCGCTGGTCACGTACACGCTCTCCACGGCCGCCTCCAGCAGCGTCCTCTGTGGGAGGAGGGAGAGGACTTAGCAGGTCACACGCGGTCCCCACCTCCCCGGCCCTGGCTCTCATCCTCCCCCCACTCCCAACCTGGACTGGGCAGGGAGCAGGCAGAGAGTGCGTGGTTGGTTTAAACCAGTTGATAACATGGGGTCAGTCAAAAGTAGGTTTTCAGTTGTTTGTACAGAAAATCTATATATATAAAAGCCTAATATGCAAATTGTTCCCATGGGAGTTTGGGAGACCAATCGCTCACTATGATGTATGCTGACCACCAGGGGGCAGTGCGGAACAAAGGAAGGTGGTGGCTGGCAGCCAGGGAAGGGAGGCCCCGGCCAGCAGCCGGAAGGCCCTGATCAGTCCTGATCACCAGCCAGGCCTAGGGACCCTACCTGTGCACAAATTTCGTGCACCAGGCCTCTAGTATACAATAACTAGAGGCCTAGTGCATAGATTTGTGCACTGGTGGGGTCCCTCAGCCCGGCCTGTGCCCTCTCGCAATCCAGGACCCCTTGGGGGATGTAGTAGTGTGCGAAGCGCCAGGCGGCCAGGGAGGAGCCCGAGCCCGGGCCAGGCTCCACGGGCGCTGCGCCGTTCCTGCTCATCCTGGCCCCACTGCGCCTGCTGCCGCTGCTTAGTAGGGCTGCTGTGGAGGCGGGAGAGGCACTCGCCAGCCGTGAGCCCGGCGTCTGGCACCCGTCGGTCAGCTGAGCGGCACTCCCACAATGGGAGCTCACTGACCACCAGGGGGCAGCTCCTGGGTTGAGCGTCTGCCCCCTGGTGGTCAGTGCATGTCATAGCGATCAGTTGACCAGTCGTTTGGTCATCTGGTCGCTTAGGGTTTTATATATATAGACTAGAGGCACAGTGCATGAAAATTCATGCACTGGAGGGGGGGTCCCTCAGCCTGGCCTGCCCCTCTCACAGTCCGAGAGCCCTCAGGGGCAGGAGGCAACCCAGAAATCCAGGGAAGGCAATGCCCCCATCACACCTCTGCTGCTGCCACTGCCGGCAGCGCAAGCCTCAGCCGGCCCTGGTTACCTGAGCCTTGGGCGGCCCAGGGCGGCTGGGGGCTGAGGGCGGGTTTAGCCATACTGTGCGCCTACTGCCCCCCCAGCTGGGCTGAAAGGACTGGGGGACTCCAGCGGGGCTGAGGGGACTGGGTGCCATGCATCTGTGGCTATGGGTGCCACCATCTTTGTGATGACGTGACGGTCAATTTGTATATTCCCTCTTTATTAGATAGGATTGCCTAGTCGGTGTGGCTCAGTGGTTGAGCGTCGACCTATGAACCAGGAGATAATGGTTGGATTCCTGGTCAGGGCACATGCCTGGGTTGCAGGCCTGATCCCCAGTGGGGGGCTGTGCAGGAGGCAGCCAGTCAATGACTCTCTCTTATCATTGTTGTTTCTATCTCTCTCTCCCTCTCCCTTCCTCTCTGAAATCAATTTAAAAAAATATAAAAGTGTATTTAAAACAAAACAATCCTTAAAAAAAGATATACTAATTAATAAATAACAACACAAGAATAAACTCTGTGTTTCATGGACTCGCACTTTTAAACCTACTTTTGCCCACCCTGTACTATTTTCCGTGGTCAGGGATGGTCCCAGGCTGGGTATGACCCTGGCCAATGAGATGCGACATTAGGGGAAGTCTGCTGGGCGGGGCTTCCCGTTCCAAAGCCTCAGCGTGCATAGAGACTTGGCCGTCCCTCCTCCTTCCTGGGATGCAGATGTGATATCTGGGGGATCGGTGGCCGTTCTGAGACGATGAGGCAATGAACTAACACTAAGAATGCGGATCAGAAAGCAAGAGCTGGTCCTGGGTCCCATCCAGAGCCTCTGAGCCGGGCCTCCCTGCCTCCCATGGCTGGTTATGTGGACGAGTGACTGCACTTATTTGCATCATTTCAGTAGGACTTGGTTACGTGAACTATATGCATTCCTCGGCGACACAGCTTCTGACCCAAAGCAGGAAGGAGAGGAAATGCTGAGACGCCTATGGCTGGAGACGTGATGGCTGGTGCCCGTCCCACCAAGGTTGCAGGTCACCATCCTTCAATTTAAAAGAATGGGCACCCTCTGCACGGCCGGCGCTCCCGGTGGGGACAGCCGGTGAGCGCCCAGGCGGCCGCTGTGTCCAAATCCGTCCCCTCGTCTGCCCCTGTCCCCCCCACCCCAATCCTCCCTGCCCTCGGGTTTCCCAGGGATGGGGCTGGCACGCACCTTGAAGTCGTCCCGGTCCTTGGTCCGGCTCCTGGTGGCGGCGGTCCGCGCGTGCCCCAGCAGCGCCTGCCCCGCAGCCCGCTCCGTGTGCTGCTGCAGGAGCCGGCCCACCTCCTGCGCCTCGGCCAGGAGCTGCTGCTGCAGCCGCAGCCGCGTGAGCTGCGCCTCCTCCTCCAGCCGGCCGGTCTCCTCCAGCACGCGGGCCTCCTGGAGGGACGGGGCAGGGAGAGGGCGGAGCCACGCTGCGGCCCTGCACAGGATCGGCAGGACCAGGGCCAGGAGGGTTGGGGAAGGGAGGGAGAAGGGCCAGAAAGTGGGGGCCTCTGGGCTTGCAAAACCCAGCAAAATGGGTGAGCCAGGTGTCTGCTGAAGGTACCTTCAACCCATGGCATTTAGTGAGCATCAACTGTATGCCCAAGGCCATCTGTAGCCTATCACACACACAAGCACTTCCGCCTTCTTCCTGAACACTGTGAGCCTGAAAGTTAGGCGTGACCAGGACACAGAGGCTCAGAGATGTTAAGTAACTTTCTAAAAGTCACACAGCAGAGCCGAGTCTGGGAGGAATCTGGGACATTACCGAAGCCAAAGCAGGGCACATGGGGCCCTGGGGACGGCTTTACTCCTGGGAACACGAGTCAGAGAAGGAGGCGAGGGGAGTCAGAGCCAGAGCGGCCTGCTCCCCACGGAGCCTCCTGGGCAGAGTGAGTGTGAGCGTGTCCCCCGCCAATGGGCCAGAAAACGCCGGCTGCTCCCATAGCTCTGCGGCTGCTGGGGCCTGGAGCCAGCCTGCTGGGGTTCGAGTCCCAGCCTGTAACTTATAGTACACGTTCTTTCTGCGGATTGTTAAACCCTTCCGATGACAGGGCCCCCTTCTCCCAGGGACGACGACTGTGCCCACCTGCGCTCTGATTTCACATGCATTTTCAGTACAATTCTCATGCGAGCATGCACTGGAGCCTTTGGGCAGCCCCCCAACAGGGCGGCCATCATCCTCCCCCCGAGACCACGGGGAGCAGGGCTGGGCTTCTGGCTACCACGCAGGAGCCTGGCTGGGACGGGCGAGGGCCGCGCAGCGATCTCACCAGGGCTCCCAGCAGCTGCCACTGGTGCTCGTCCAGGCACTGGGAGGAGCCCTGCTCCAGGGCGTGCTGCTCGCGCAGCTCCTGCAGCAGCCGCTTCTTCCCCGACAGCCTCATCTGCGCCAGCGTGGCGACGGCGTGGCCACGGAGAGCCAGCCTCCGGAGGGCGGAGCGCAGGAGCAGCTCGTGCCCCTGCAGGATGCCCCGTGCAGACCTTTGGGGAGAGCGGGCGGGGCGGGGTCAGTGCTCTGCTCCGCTGCCTGGGGTGGTTACTGTTAGGTGTCAGCTGCTCAGACACTCTCTGGGTGTTTCCGGGTGAGACCAACGCTGACACGTTAGCCGAGTACCGCAGACTGCCCTCCCTCACCCGGTGGGCCCTGTCTAACCAGCTGAGTGCCTGAAGCAGAGAGAAGGCCCATGAACAAGTGGGCACTGCCCGTCTGCCCGCCCTGAGCTGGGACACCACCTTCCCCGCCTTTGGGCTCAGACCCAGATACTGCTTCTTCCTAGGTCTCGAGCCGGCGCTTTCTGACTGGGGCCAACGCCACCGGCTCCCCTGGTTCTAGACCTTCAGACTCGGGCGGGGAAGCGCGTGGGCTCTCCCCATCTCCAGGCTGCCGACCGGCTGATACTGCAACCTCGCAGCTGCTTTGTCCCCTCCGTCTGTCTCTACAGCTGTAGATGCACAGACACCTAGATAGCTAAACACACACACACACACACACACCCCTCCTTCTGTCTCTACAGGTGTAGATGCACAGACACCTAGATAGCTAAACACACACACACACACACACACACACACACACACACACCTCCTTCTGTCTCTACAGGTGTAGATGCACAGACACCTAGATAGCTAAACACACACACACACACACACACACACACCTCCTTCTGTTTCTACAGGTGTAGATGCACAGACACCTAGATAGCTAGACACACACACACACCTCCGTCTGTCTCTACAGCTGTAGATGCACAGACACCTAGATAGCTAGACACACACACACACACACACACACACACACCCCTCCTTCTGTCTCTACAGGTGTAGATGCACAGACACCCAGATAGCTAAACACACATACACACACACACACACACCCCTCCTTCTGTCTCTACAGGTGTAGATGCACAGACACCTATATAGCTAGACACACACACACACACACACACACACCCCTCCGTCTGTCTCTACAGCTGTAGATGCACAGACACCTAGATAGCTAGACACACACACACACACACACACACACACACCCGTCCTTCTGTCTCTACAGGTGTAGATGCACAGATACCCAGATAGCTAAACACACATACACACACACACACACACACACACACCTCCTTCTGTCTCTACAGGTGTAGATGCACAGACACCTAGATAGCTAGACACACACACACACACACACACACACACACACCCCTCCTTCTGTCTCTACAGGTGTAGATGCACAGATACCCAGATAGCTAAACACACACACACACACACACACACACACACACACACACACCTCATTGGCCCTGCTTCTCTGGAGAGCCCTTGTACACTGAGCCACCAAGAAATGCCCCAATAGTCACACCGCACTGTAAGAGGCGGGCGTGGGTGTCACACAGGGACAAGGCCCGCCCTTCAGGAAGCCGTACTCACTCTTCACTGAGGCCCCCGAGCCGGCCCAGCACGCAGTGGACGGCGCTCTCGTGGTCGTCCCGCAGGTGTGTCTGCAGCACAGTGGACAGGGCGTGCTCCTCCATCCACACCTGGAGGCCAGACAGAGGGACACGGTCACCTCGAGCTCCTCTCACCCATCATGGCTTTGCTGGAACCTGCCTTTTATTTCTTTTATTTCTTCTTTCTCCCCCGATTTCATGAACATTTTCTCTTAGAGCTCCTTGTAAAGACTTACAATTTTCCTATTTGCATGGTAAAGCATTTAATACTAATTTTCTATGGCGTGAGGAAGGGATCTAGTGTTCTCTGGATAAATGGATACCCATTGTGCCAGCACCTTTGTTAGTGTTTATCTTCCTACCAGAGGCCTGGTGCATGAAAATTCATGCACTGGAGTGGGGGGACCCTCAGCCCGGCCTGCCCCCTCTCACAGTCCAGGAGCCCTCAGGGGTGGGAGGTGATCTGGCAATCAGGGGAAGGCGATGCCCCATCACACCTCTGCTGCTGCCACTGCTGGCAGCACAAGCCTCGGCCGGCCCTGTTACCTGAGCCTCAGGCAGCCCTGGGCGGCTGGGGGGGGGGGGCTGAGGGGACTGGGGGACTCCAGGGGGAGGTGCGCAGAGTGGCTGGACCTGCTTGAGGACAGGCCCAGCCTTGCCACGTGCCTGCCGCCCTGGTGGGGCTGAGGGGATTGGGCGCTCCCATCTTGTGGCTGTGGACGCTGCCATCTTTGAGGGCATGGCAGTCAATTAGCATATTCCCTCCTTATTGGTTGTGGGCACTGCCATCTTTGCGATGGTGTGAGGGTCAATTAGCATATTCCCTCTTTATTAGATAGGATGACTGGCCATCATGCCACCTTGGATTATTTAGTTCCCATAGATACGTAGTTTCCATAGATACATATGCCTCCATCTCTGCTCTTGTAGTCTGTGGTCGGTTCGTTTCTGCACCCCACCACTTGCTTCTCAGCTGCCACTCACAGCAAGCCTCATGGTAGCCAGGGCAGGGCCTCCCATGTTCTCGTGCACAAAACCGCATTAGCTATGCTTGGTTGTTTTTTCTTGCCTTTGGATTTTAGCAAGCTTTGGAAAACAGCTTTTTCCCCTGGGTGTTCTTGTCATTTGATTGGATTACATCTGTGAAAACTCCTGAGGTCCAAGGCCACCACATAGCTAATACATTTAAAGAGTGGGGCAGGGACTGCATCTAGGTCCGTCTTTCTCCAAAGCCGAGTCCCCTCTGGCCCTGCCGTGCTCCTCCCCGACGAGTCTGTGCCACCAGGAGAACACGGGCCCCGGCGGGGTCTCAGGCATGAATGCCAGGCCTTCACTTCTCCAGCGTCTGTGGTTGCTCCAGGGGCGCTACCCTCAGCCGCCTGAAGAGGGCGCCCGCTGCACACAGAACTCGGGTAGAACACAGAGCCTGCACCAAGCACCGCAACCAGGCTTCGTCCTGGGCATTGTGACTTGTAACACGTACACTTAATGTCACAAAATCGCATTGCGTCCCCGGTTAAGGTCAGTCTCCGGCTCCTCCTGTGAGGAGTCGCAGGAACAAAGTGCCTGGGCAACCAGAACCCAGGAAATGCTAGTCTTGCTTCTCCGAAAGGTGAGCTGGCTTTGTCCCCGAAGCCTGTGGGGTCCTCGGTGTGAGTTTTGAGGATGCAGACACCGCCAGCCACAGGCCTCAAAGACAGCTGAGAGGACCAAGGTCACCGGGCCAGGTATGCTGGCACCGTCACTCCGACCTCTCCCAGGCAGGCTCAGGCGTGTGGCGTCCGGAGGCAGCCGGCTGCTCAGCGGGCCCGGTGCTGCCCCGGGAGTGGTGCGGGCCGGCCCGTGGTTTCGGAGTTGACTCATCTCGGCCTTTCACTGACTCGGGAGAGAGGGGAAGGGCTCTCACAGCGCGTGCCCAGTACCGCTGAGGGCTTGACAGCCCTCCTAGTCCCAGCTGGTTCCCAGGGGGGCGGGCTCTACGCAGACACTGGGGTGCCGGGGAGGGCAAGGACCTGAAGTGGGGTGAGTGAGGCAGGACCGTGCCCAGCGAGCCAGAGCCGCCAGGGAGCCAGAGAGGCGGGCGCGGAGCGAGCGGGGAGAGAATGAGGAGGGCGGAGGGTGACCGGGTCCCGACACCGGCTCCTGGCAGGGCCTGGCGGCGACTGGCTTTTACGCTCTGTGGAAGGAGAAGCTGTGGGGGTTCTGAGCGGAGGAGTGGCACGATGCGACGTGGTGTCTTATCAAGTCGAAGGTGCCGGCTCGGACAAGACACAGTCACTTTAGGTCTCACTGAGGGAGAAAACCGCTGCCAGTGACAGGAAGCTGCTTCTCACTCCTGGGAGGTTAAGATATATTTTAAATGGGTTTGGGGACGTTTAAAATATATAAAAATCTATTTAAGATCTTAACGAGTGGCCTATAGTATTTGAAATGTATGCTGGCTGGAGTCGAGAATAGACCACGGGGCCAGGGCAGACTTGGGGAGACCAGGGGCCACCCTTCAGGGACAGGTGGCCCTGCCCAGGTGCTCCGAGTGCCGGTGGTGGGAGGGGGCGGCAGCCTGGGTTGGAGTGGAGGTGGCACGGACACCGCTCCCCGCCAGCTGGATGCAGGGGGCGAGAGACGGAGGAGCCATCCACGCAGGCATCATCTCGCAGCTCTGCAGGTCAGAGCTGAACGGCCTCCCCGGGCTAATGTCAACGTCTGGGCAGGGCTGGCTCCTGGGGCGGCTCCAGGGGAGACCCTGTCCTGGCCTCCTCCAGCGTCCGGAGGCACCGCATCCCTGGGCTCCTGGCCCCACTGCGCCAGCTTCTGCTCCGGCACAGATCTCCCTCGCTGCCTCCTCCCCACCTCCCTCCATAAGGCCCCGCGCGATGGCACTGGGCCCACCCAGAGAAGCCACGGTAAGCTCCAAATCGCAAGATCCTTAACGGCCCGTGTGCCCCGGGAGGTGACAGATTCTGGTTCTGGGCATTAGGATGGGGGCACCTCTGGGGGCCATTATTCTACCCCCGGCATATAGACGTGGTTTTAATGGTGAAACGGACTCACTGGACAGCAGGTGTCCCGTGTGGCAGCCCCCACCCCCGCCCACGGTCCTTGAACCACTTTCTGCCGTTCATCTCTTTCTGAAGAACGGGTTTTGCTGCTCTTTCTTGATGGACTGACTGAAGGGATTATCCGCTGACTTCCTGTCCTGGGACAGGCGCTCTGCAACCTTCCCCGACCCCCCGAGGGCTGAGGTGAAGGGCTGGCCACCAGGATCCTGCTCAAGCGCCCCCCGGGGCGCCAGGAGGTGCTCAGGGAGCGAAACTCTCCTTACTCTCCCTAAGTTTCAAGACGAGCAGACGCTGGGCCTGCTCCACAGACACCCACCTGCTGTTCTCGCTCCAGGAGGTCTTGGGACAGCCTCCACTGCTGTCTGCGGAAGCGATCCGCGTTCCCCAGCTGCAGGGCGGCGTCCTCCTGGGCCTCCCGCCTCACGGAGTCACACTGCGCTCGTGAGAGGCCCGTCACGCCCGGCAGCGTCTGCAGGAACAGGACGTCCACCAGCGTCTGGAACGTTTCCATGGTGCTGCGGTACAGCTCCTGCAACCGAGAGCCACACGGCAGGTTCCCGTCAGACCACAGGTCGCCCAGAGAGCGCAAGACTGGACTCGGAAGCGTGGATGCCTCCGGTGCTCGTGAAGGCCGGAGCCACTCTTAACACGTTCAGTGAGGAGCTGGGGACAACACTGTTTAGTTTAAAAGAACGAGTTAGAATTTTCAGAACTGAAGACTGTGGTCCAATTTTATTAACCTAACTAGAGGCCCGGTGCACGAAAATTCGTGTAAGAGTAGGCCTTCCTTCCCTGGGCTGCCAGCCGGCACCAGCTTTCCTCTGGCACCCGGGACCCGGACTACCCTTCCCCAGGGCCGGCCGCAGGCACCCGGGGCCCTGGGTGGCTGGGCCCAAGTCGGGCCCTGGCTTTGTCAGGAAGGACGTCCGGAAGATGTCCAGTCTATCCGGTCTAATTAGCATATTACCCTTTTATTAGTATAGATAGTGATCAATAGGCTTAATGGCAGCTAGAAGCAGCTAAAGGGAGAGTTACTTTGCTGGAAGACAGATCAGGAGGAAATCCTCAACAAAGTAAGGAGAGACTAGGGATGGGAAATACGGAGAAGATAAAAGCATAAAAGATGCAATGAGAAAATCCAACTTTTTTTTTTTTTTTAGTCCTCATCCAAGGATTTCCCCCCCCTTCCCATTGCTTTTCAGAGAAAGAGAGAGAGAGAGAGAGAGAGAGAGAGAGAGAGAGAGAGAGAGAAACATCGATGTGAGACTCATTGACTGGTTGGCTTCCACATATGCCCCAATGAGGGGGGGAGTGAACACGCAACCCAGTCCATGCTCTTGACCGGAATATGCACTTAATGGCATCCCCAAACCAATGCATCAATGCCATCTGACACATTAACAGTATCGAGCAGACAACGATCATGATGACTATGTGACCAGGTGAGAAGAAAACATTTTACAAAATTCAGTGCGTGGCATATGCCCTAACCACTGAGGAACACTGGGCAGGGCCCAAATCTGACATTTCCCACGGGAGACTCCAAGGAAAGGAAGGGACAGCGCAGGTAGAAGCAGTATTTGATGTGATGATGGCTTAGACATTGCCCAAAACTGATGAAAGAAATTTACGGCTGAGAAAACGAAGGCTTCATGTGCACAGTAAGAGAGGCTCAATAAATCGCACACGTTTACAGATGAGGCCCTGGCACCTAGGGTGTTAGCAAATTTTTTTGAAAACGAATGGATGAGTGTAGAACCAGAATCTAGTAAACATAGGGTCACTTTGGCTACATTAATAGTAGATAACACGGTCTTTAAGAAAAAAAGGGTGGCTAGAAATAAAGGGGTTTACTTCATAATGCTAAAAGGTCTAACTCAACAGAAAGATGTAAAAACCTAAAATTGTATGCCCTTAATGGCATTACCCAAATCAATGCATCAATGCCATTTGACACATTAACAGTATAGAGCAGAAAAATATGATGACTATGACACCAGATGAGGAAAAATCATTTTACAAAATTTAATTTCCATGCATAAGAAACACCCTTAGCAAAACAGAAATGGAAGGAAAGTTCCTTAATCTGAAAAAAACCAAAACACTATAGCAAAATTATACCTAAGGGTGGAAGCTGTAAAATAATATTAAAAGAATTAAATAAGACTGAAATAAATGTAAGGACATACCACGTTTCTGGATTGGAAGAATGACATTGTAAAGATGTTAATTCTACCCAAAATATCCATAAATTACCAATGCTAATCAAATTGGTGGCTATATCAATAACTATGGAGAATGTGGATTGAACCTACATATATATTTTTTTTAAAAAAATCCTCACCCAAGGACATGCTTAGAAGAGAAAGGGAGAGAGAGAGAAAGAGAGAAAGAGAAACATCAATGTGAGAACGCACAACCTGGGTATGTGTCCTGATCAGGAATCAAACCAGCAACATTTTGGTGCACAGGACGAGGCTCAACCAACTGAGCCACTCCAGCCAGGCTACATATACTCTTTCCCCCAACAATTCCGCTCCTGGGTCTCTGCCCAAGAGAAATGCATGTACATCAAACAACTTCCACAGGAAAGTTTATACCAGCAGACTGTGTAATAGTCTAAACTAAGGAGCCATACAAATGCCCATCAACAGTAGAACGGGTAAATGGTGATATATTTATACCATGGGCTAATACAGACCAAGGAGGAAGAATGAACTGCTACACGCAACACGGATGAATCTCCGAAGCATAAAGCTGAGTGAAAGCGGCCTGGCACACAAGAGTACGTGTCATATGATTCCATCTATATATATAAAAGGCTAATATGCAAATTGTCCACTCGTGAGTTTGACGGGGAGAGCCGGAGTTCGATTGCTCGCTATGACGTGCACTGACCACCAGGGGGTGGCGTGGAACATTGCGGGCAACCAGCGGCGGGACGCTGAAGGAGCGAGGGAAGGAGGAGGCGGGGAGGCGAGGTCTAGGGACCCTACCCTGTATGAATTTCATGCACCAGGCCTCTAGTTTATAGAAAAGCAAGGACCTGAAGTTTGTCAAATACGCCAGATATGGGTCCTGTGAGCAGGGAGGGTCCTGGGATTGGGGGTGTGAGGGGCCTCCAGGGTCCTTGCAGGATCTTCTTCATCTGGGTGATGGTTACATAGATGGTTTTTAATAACCATTTGTTAGTCCATACATTGTGCTGCCCATTTATTTACGGGTGTTTCAATTCACAGTGAAGAATGGTTTGAACCATGGAACTGGTTGACGTTTTCCTCCGGCCTCTGCCGATCCCAGCTTTCTGCCGGGAGACAGATTTAAATCGATTCTCCTGCCTCGGACTCTGTCATGGCACAGCCGTGGCTGGGGACACACCTTTTTCTTTTCCCTTCATGACGGTCAAACCACAAAAATACGCTGTTTGCAAACGCAAGAAAAGGTGAACGCTGTAAAAGCACCACGGCCTGCGAACCCAGGCGCTTTCTGATGAGACAGCGCTGGGTCCTGCCTGCCCCTGCAGTCACTTCCTCCGTCTGCCACGGGCTCCGACAGGCCACATCCCGTGCTCCCGCTTCACGCAGGCATGTTTCATTTGGGAGACACTGATCTATGCTGCGCCCGAAACAGAACCGAACTAACTCGTGGTGCTGCTGTGTGCGTGTGCGTGTGCGGGTCAGGACAGCCGGGGGGAGGGAGGGGGTGGGGGGGACTCATGGGGAGAGAGGCGGGTCCCAGGCCTCAGCCCTGCACTCTCCCTCAGACAGAAGCCCGGAGCCAGGCTAAGGCAGGAATTCCCTGACTTGGCGCCTTCACTCGTGTGCGGTGTGCGGTGTGCGGTGTGCGCCTCTGCAGCCTGGCGCCTCGGGAGCAATGCTCGGGCAGGGGAGAGGCTCACACCTGCGCCTGCAGAAGGTCTGTGAGGACAGCACCTGCTTCGGGGGCTGATTGCAGGGCCAGCTGTCTGCTCCGGGAGAGGGGAGGACCTTCCTGTCCTTTAAGGTTGGGGCCAGTCATGTGACTTGTGTTGGCCAATCAAATGATGTGGCTGTGCCGTGTGCTAGCATGCAGGCTGGATCTCCGACTCTGCGGGGGGAACCATTCCCGCACCCCCTCCCCCCCCCGCCCCGGGCCAGCCCCCGGCCTCGCCTCGGGAGGACAGGAGAGGCAGGTGGAGCACCTGTGCCAATCAAGCCCGGCCCAGACCCGCCGCCTCCGGCCAGTGCAGACCGTGAGCGCGCGTCACTGTCGCTTCAGCCACTGGGTTCCGAGGAGTCTTGCTGCACGACATGACGTGGTCACGATTACGTGACCATCACCACAGCAGGGTCGGGGTCTCTTACAGCCGAGGGATGAAGATGGCTCATGCTCACAGCGCCAGAGGCTCACTCTGCACACGTCTCTCGAGCACTTGCTATGGGCTCTGTGCCAGGGACACGGCCGTGACAGGCAGACGCGGACCGGACCTCAGGGCGTGCACAGCCTCGCGTGGGGCAGGGGTCGCTATGACAAGTGCGATGGCGGGGAGGGTGGAAGCCCTGGGGCCAGACCAGGGAATCCGGTCTGAAGAAGTGACTCTGAACGGAGACAAGAATGAGAACGAGCCAAGCTGAGGGAAGAGAGGGGACCGTGTTTCAGGCAGCGAGAAAGCACACGCAAAGGCACTGGGGTAGGAGGGACGGGGCATCTCTGCGGAACGGAGGGCTGTCTGGGGTTGGCTGGGAGGAAGCAAGCAAGGGACATGACTCCAGACACGTGGTGGCCGGGCCAGGTCATGTGGGCCTGGGGGGCTATGACAGGGGAGCTAGGGGCCAGGTTGGGGGGGTCTCATGGGTCAGACGGGTGGGTCTTCTGGGCCAAGTCAGCTGGGTCTCGTGGGTCAGGTCATAGGGGAGCATCATAGATCAGCCCGGTGGTCACCACGGACCAGGGCAAGGGTGTTAGCTCAGCCTGAGGGCGACGGGCGGCCTTTTGGGGCGTTGAGTGAGTTCCTTCATGAGCTCGAGCTACAAGAAAGACAGCTAAGAACTCCTAGGTGAGAGGGCCCGGGCGACAGGGACAGGCCGCACGGGGGGACCACAGCCAGAACGGGCCCCCGCTGCTCTGCATCTGCCTCCCGAGCGGCCTCCCTCCTTGGCTGCCTCGCGCCTCTTTGCAGGGAGGTGGCTGGCTGGGGCAATGACGGAAAGGGAGGAGGGGTTATAACCATTTAGCCTGGAGGACCACGAAGGCACTGGGGAGTTTTACGTCTGCAGATAAAGAAAACATACATCAACGGCCCCAGCAGCTTTAGGTTAAAACAAAGAGCCACGTTCCCTTAGCCGGCGGCCACGGCGGCAGACCCGAGCGTGCCAGTCTGTACTTCTCAGACTCTGCGTCCTTGGAGACGACCTGTCACCCTTCAACCTTGCCAAAGGACCAGGCAAACGGACTCGCCCTCCCGCGCCACACGCACCTCCTTCCAGGGACACGGACCGCAGGTGCCCACACGTCTACCCTCCGCTCCTCAAGACCCGCGTCCAATAGATACGGCCCAGGAAACCAGGGTCCTGGCATCCCTCCAAACCCCAATTTCTCGTACTCGTTGGGAACCTATTGCTGCCTATCTGCGTTAGGCAAAATAAGGCCTCCCCAAGTCGCCCAGGTCCGAACCCCGGAGTATGCCGCCTTACAGGGCTCCAGAGGTTCTGCAGACGCACGTGAAGGACTGAGACGGGAAGAGGATCCTGGGCCGCCCAGGTGAGTCCAATGGAAGCACAGGGCCCGCCCCGGTGAGAGGGAGGCAGGAAGTCAGGCGAGAGGAGACGGGACGGCGGGCAACGAGGCGGGAGCACCAGGTCCCTGGCTCTGGCTCTGGCTCGGAGGAGGGGCCACGAGCCCAGGCATGGGGGCGCCCCCAGCAGCCGGAAAAGTCAGGGAACAGATTCTCCCTTGGAGCCTCCAGCAGGAGCCCAGCCCGCCGGCACCTTCCTTTCAGCCAGCGACGCCCCCTCTGGACGCCCCCCTCCAGGACTACAAGGTAATAACCGTGTTGTTTAGCCGCTGAGATGCCGGAACGGCAGGTGCGCGCTCCTTCCTCCAGTCCCTCCCTCGCTCATGCGTCCGTTCTGACTGCCTCGCCGTCTCGCTCACCAGGCCACTTCCCCCTCCGCCGTGAATGTTAGGAGCCCCGGGCCTGACGCCCAGGCTCCCAGTGAGTTTCCTTAAACAAAACCCCTTCGCCTGTCACCGCCCTGGCGCGGAGAGAGGCCTGTTTGCCCTGGTTCCCGCGAGGTGACCTCCCCGTTCTTGGAAGGCCCTCCCGGATAAGGGGGTCTCAGGTTACGGGGGAGCTTAGGCCCCGTCAGGTAGCTTGTGACGGTGATGGGATTCGGGTGGGGCCTCGGGCCACGGGCGACCAGCTCATCGCGCAGAGCGGCTGGGGGTTAGGGCCAGCCACACTGGTGGCCGACCACGTCTAACTGGACGCCGAGCTCCGGGGAGCCTCCGTGGTTGGCAGCGGCCAGTGTGTGATGTCACGGCGCTGCCAGGAGGCCAGTGCTGCCCACGCCTCCCGTGAGGGCGCTGGAGGCCTCTGACTGGGACCCGGGCTGACCTCGGCCTGTAGCTCCCACTGCAGCCACCGGCTGTGAGAACCGCTTGCAGCCGGTCCTTAGAGCAGCGGTCCCCCCCTCTCGGACCTCACGGGCCACCGGCTGGCGCCCGCTGCATGAGAGAACTGAAGAGCCGCAGGGGGCCTTGGGGACCTGCGTTTGGTGTCAGAAGTGAGGCTTACTGTGGAGGCTGTTTACCCGTTTCTCCTCACCTGAGCATACTTTTTCCATTGCTTTTCGGAAAGAGTGGGAGGGAGGGAGGGAGGGCGGGAGAGGGGAAGGAGAAGCATCAATGTGAGTCTCAACTGGTTACCTCCCGAATGCATCCGACCGGGGCGGGGAGTGAACCTGCAACCCAGGGACGCGCCCTTGACCCTGGACCCTGGACGGAGAATCGAACCTGAGACGCTTCGGTGGCGGGGTGGGCGGGCCGATGCTCTAACCACTGAGCATGGCCAGGCTGTTGTCTCCGCGTTCTCTGAGGACAGTTCATTTCTCTCACTGTCTCCCCCGCCTCGCCCCCCGACTCCCGGTGAGAACGAGACCGCGAAGCCTGAAGCGTGGGGGTCGGTTTCACCCGCTCCCAGGGGCCTTTCGAGAGACACCGCACAAGCAGGACAGGCAGCGAGCAGGCCCCACGGCCGGGTGACTCTGGGCTGAGCTCAGAGACCGCTCTGAGCCGCGCCACCTGGGATTCAGCGGCATCCGTGTCAGCCAAGCTGGGACCTTACTGTCTGTGTACAGTCAGGACACAGCGGGTGTGTAGAAAAATGCTGTTCTCTGCAGCCTGGAACCGTGAGGCGGTCGTCAGTTTACCTCACAGCCCCGTGCCCATCGTACCACGATGGGGCCTCACAGCCCCGTGCCCACCATAGCCTGATGGGGCCTCACAGCCCCGTGCCCACCACACCACGATGGGGCCTCACAGCCCCGTGCCCACCACGCCACGATGGGGCCTCACAGCCCCATGCCCACCGCACCACGATGGGGCCTCACAGCCCCGTGCCCACCACGCCACGATGGGGCCTCACAGCCCCGTGCCCACCACACCACGATGGGGCCTCACAGCCCCGTGCCCACCACGCCACGATGGGGCCTCACAGCCCCGTGCCCACCGCACCACGATGGGGCCTCACAGCCCCGTGCCCACCACACCACGATGGGGCCTCACAGCCCCGTGCCCACCACACCACGATGGGACCTCACAGCCCCGTGCCCACCATAGCCTGATGGGGCCTCACAGCCCCGTGCCCACCACACCACGATGGGGCCTCACAGCCCCGTGCCCACTGTATCACGATGGGACCTCACAGCCCCGTGCCCACCGCACCACGATGGGACCTCACAGCCCCGTGTCCACCACACCACGATGGGGCCTCACAGCCCCGTGCCCACCACACCACGATGGGGCCTCACAGCCCCGTGCCCACCATATCCTGATGGGACCTCACAGCCTCGTGCCCACCATATCCTGATGGGGCCTCACAGACCCGTGCCCACCATATCCTGATGGGACCTCACAGCCCCGTGCCCACCATAGCCTGATGGGGCCTCACAGCCCCGTGCCCACCACACCACGATGGGGCCTCACAGCCCCGTGCCCACCATATCCTGATGGGACCTCACAGCCTCGTGCCCACCATATCCTGATGGGACCTCACAGCCCCGTGCCCACCACACCACGATGGGGCCTCACAGCCCCGTGCCCACCATATCCTGATGGGGCCTCACAGCCCCGTGCCCACCATATCCTGATGGGGCCTCACAGCCTCGTGCCCACCACACCACGATGGGGCCTCACAGCCCCGTGCCCACCACACCACGATGGGGCCTCACAGCCCCGTGCCCACCATATCCTGATGGGGCCTCACAGCCCCGTGCCCACCATAGCCTGATGGGGCCTCACAGCCCCGTGCCCACCACACCACGATGGGGCCTCACAGCCCCGTGCCCACCATATCCTGATGGGACCTCACAGCCTCGTGCCCACCATATCCTGATGGGACCTCACAGCCTCGTGCCCACCATAGCCTGATGGGGCCTCACAGCCCCGTGCCCACCACACCACGATGGGGCCTCACAGCCCCGTGCCCACCATATCCTGATGGGACCTCACAGCCTCGTGCCCACCATATCCTGATGGGGCCTCACAGACCCGTGCCCACCATATCCTGATGGGACCTCACAGCCCCGTGCCCACCACACCACGATGGGGCCTCACAGCCCCGTGCCCACCATATCCTGATGGGACCTCACAGCCTCGTGCCCAACATATCCTGATGGGACCTCACAGCCTCGTGCCCACCATAGCCTGATGGGGCCTCACAGCCCCGTGCCCACCACACCACGATGGGGCCTCACAGCCCCGTGCCCACCATATCCTGATGGGACCTCACAGCCTCGTGCCCACCATATCCTGATGGGGCCTCACAGACCCGTGCCCACCATATCCTGATGGGACCTCACAGCCCCGTGCCCACCACACCACGATGGGGCCTCACAGCCCCGTGCCCACCATATCCTGATGGGGCCTCACAGCCCCGTGCCCACCATATCCTGATGGGGCCTCACAGCCCCGTGCCCACCATAGCCTGTTGGGTGTCTCACCCAAAAAAAAAGGTCTGGGAAAGAGCCTGCCAGGCTGCAGGGTGAGGTACCTTGTGAGCATCTCCCGTGCGCACACACCCTCCCGTGCGCACACACCCTTCCGTGCACGCGCACCCTCCCGTGCACCCTCCCGTGCACGTGCACCCTCCTGTGCACCCTCCCGTGCACGCGCACCCTCCCGTGCACCCTCCCGTGCACGTGCACCCTCCTGTGCACCCTCCCGTGCACGCGCACCCTCCCGTGCACACGCACCCTCCTGGACAGTGAGGACGAGAAGACTCGAACACTTTATGATGCTCACTCTGTGCCCACAGCACCTCCGTGCTCCGCCGTGGAAGCTTACTTAACCCCCCGACAGTCCTGTGGAGAAAGCTCACTCCCCCGTTTTAACGGAGGAGACTGAGCTGCTGGCCCCCAAAACAGACCGGCCCAGCTCTCTCCATGATGCCTCCCCGTCTGCCTTCCCCCAGCGCCGCCCCCTGCAGGCCACCGTCTGCTCAGGCCTCGGAAAACAAGGAGCGTCACCTTCTGCCTCTGGGCTGGCCCAGGAGGATGTGCGGTCCTCACACACCCTCAGACCCGAGGGCTCGCAGCCCGGCCCGCCTGGGGGCCACGTACCTGGCAGAGTGCGGCCGCGGCCTCGGCAGCCCTGAAGTTCTCCTCTTCCTCCAGGTCACTGCGCGCCACCCTCTGCCGCTCCAGGACCCCGTGAAAGGCCTGGCAGTGAACAAAGGAGGTGAATCGGACAGAAACATGCAGTCCCCCCCCCCGCCCAAACATCTCCCCACCTGCCCGGCTCTCAGATCAAAAGGTCGTTCACCCTTGGTTTACACATGAGAAAAGTGAGGCACGGGGTCACGTGGCTTCTGTGGCTTGCAGGCCGAGGCCACAGCAGGGACCAGCGAGCCTGGACCCCAGGAGAGCCATGGACTGAGCTTATGCCCAGCCAGGAGGAGGAGGTGCGGGCCGCCATGACTGCTCTCTCCCGGACACCGGCCGCCCGGACAGCATCCTCTGACTCTCCCTGCCCAGGTCTGGGAGACCTGCCCAGCGGAGCCCTCGTCACCGTGTGCAGACCAGGAGCCAGGGATGCAGGCTCAGAGGACTCGGCCAAGGTCACTGGGCGGACCCACAGGAGGCCGAGAAGTGGCCCCGTCTGCTGGATGCCGGTGACAGAGCCTGAGCCACACCAGGCCAGCAGGGTCGCGCGCAGGGTCACCTGGAGGAGCTCCTGGGGGTTGGCGGTTAGCTGCGCCTCCGCTAGGAAGGCCCTGCGTTCCTCCTCCTGGGCCCGCGTGAGCCGCGCCGTGCCCTCCGCCTGGCGAGCCAGCGACGCCCGGACCAGCTCTTTGCCTCGCCGCGCAAACTCTGGAAGGGAACGAAGCCAGGACGTCACGGGCGGCTCTCCCGGCAGAACCTCCCTGGCTGCTTCTGCCAGCACAAGAGGGGGCGCCACGGAGGGGCGGACCCCGGTTTATTCTAGTTTCATTATTCGGGCACACGTGCTCCAAAAGGCCGGCGTCAGGAGCCCGGTCCTCCGAGCCCAAGGCCCGCATTATCTGGAGGGACCTTCCCCGTTGCTTTTCAGAGACAGCGGGAGGGGGGGAGCGGCGAGAGGGGCCTTAGAAGAGGTGTGAGCGCCCGCTCTCCGCCACGTCCCGCAGGCCAGGAGTGGGCCCTCCCGGAACCCAATCTGGGCACACTGAGTTGGACTTCCAGCTTCCAGAACAAATGTCTGCTGTCCGGGCCCTGGGGTAGCATCTGACACCGTGGCCCGAGCTCAGACACCTGGAGACTCCTGGTCCTGCAGGATCCAGGCCGGTGTGGGGGTCAGAATCCGCTGGGGGACTCGCTAGGCACACAGGTGCCCTACAGACGCCCCGACGAGACCCAACGAGATCCGAGGGGCCCGGACACACGCAGCCTTGGATCAGCACCAACGGGCTCTCGCCCAGGCTGTGAGGAGGCGGGCGCGGAGGGGGTACCCGCCCTGCAGGCAGAAAGCCAGGTTGCTTCCTGCAGCCCCACCAAAGGTCTGACCCGGACTGAGTCTCAGGTGCCCGATGTCTTCAGCCCTCACCTGCCACGTCCCAGTCGGCCCAGCAGCAGGCGTGTGTGTGTGTGTGTGTGTGTGTGTGTGTGTGTGAAGCGGCCATGGCGGGTGCCCTCTCCTGCCTCGCACACCCCGCCCGGCATCTCGGGGCCCGTGGCTGGTGCAGGGCTGCGGGCACTGGGCACCTCCGCCCTCCTGCCCTCTGCACGTTCCCGGTGGCTCTGCCGAGAGACCCTGGGGTCTCCGTGAGCCGGAATCACCGACGAGGAAATGGAGCAGGGGAGCCCGCCAGGGAGGCAGCCGGTTTACCCCGATCTCCGGGGAAGGCACGCGAGCGCAGAGCATCTCAGGGACTGGTCCCCGAGGGCAGAACTGGGACTCCTGCTGCCCCCAGCCGGGCCCCCACGGCCCCCCCCACGGGCCCCGGCCCCGCGGAAGCCGCTCACCCCTGCTGAAGCGCTCGGCCTCCTCCCAGAGGGCCTTGTGCTGCTGGGTCAGCAGCTCCTCCTTCTGCCGCCCGGACAGCCGGCCCCGGGCGGCCAGCAGGTCCAGGCTGCGGGCGATGGCGGCCAGCCGGCACTTGGTCTCCTCCTGGATCTGCAGCCGCAGGAACTCGATCATCTTCGCCAGGTGCGCCCGGCCCAGCGTCCTCTCCAGGAGGGCCTGAGGGGAGAGCACCCGGCGTCAGGTTGGGCCATCCTGGGGCGGCGCTCGGCCACGGGCTGCGTCCTGGCCCCCCACCTCGCTGCACGCCGAGCAGAGGGAGTAGCTCCCCTCTGAGCCGCCCGTGTCTGCCTCTCAGATGGGGACCCCGTGGTCCCTCGTGGGGACGTGGCGCGGCGGACACGGACAGCACGTGCAAAGCGCTTCGTCCATCCTGAGTGCTCCCCAGAGGCCGCTCTTCCGGGAAGGAGCTCAGTGCACACCTACCATCCGGGAGGAAAGCCCCTTTCTCACAGCCACGCCTCCCGCAGCCCCGGCCGAGGCCGCCACCGCCCGGGAACAGCACGGGGAGAGTCGAGGTCACAGGAGCCAGGGCTTCTGCACTCAGAGCCCCGGTGCTGGGACTCAGAGACTTTGGGGTGATGCCCGGCGTCAGACCTTAGAACCGCCCACCTCGTCCTGCCGCGTGGTCGTTACTCAGGGCAGGACTCCTGGGAAGACACCCCCCACCCCCCACCCCACACAGGAAATGAGGCTACAGGGACGGCCTGCAGGCTGCCTCGCTGGGCCCTCTGTCCCGGAGAGCAGATGCTCAATGACTGGGGCTGTCGAAGGAGAGTGAGGACGCCGGAGGAGCGGCGACACCGCGCTGGCCACGTGGACCACGTGGGAGCTGCAGGGCTGTGTCCTTCCCCACCTCGCCATGGCGCCACCCGCCACCCGGCTCGGGAGGCCCGCGTTAGCCCGGCCCCTTCACCGCCTGCAATCCCGCCCCGTTCAGATCCCCTCCCTATTGCCTTCTCGCCGACCCGCCGACCCACCGTCACTTCTGTGCTGGGACCGCGCCTGGTCTCCCAGCCTCCCGTCCCCTCGCACGCGGCCCCGCATGGCAGCGGGCCTTTCTGAGGTGCAGACGTGGCTCCTGAGACCTCTGGCCCAAACCCTCTCATCACTGCCCCCAGACCGTGTCCAAACTCCCCAGCACGGAGCACATGGCCTTCAGGACCAGCCTGGCCTCGTCCCCAGCCTGGCCCCACACACCTGCCGACTCCTGGCCGCCTAGAACACGGGCCGCAGCTCCGCCAGGCCTCTGCCCACAGGCCTCCTCCTGGGCCACTTCCCTGCCTCCTCGTACTCACTTCGAGGCCTGGCCGGGCCCCGCTCGCCCAACAGGCTCTGATCCTCCGCACCCATGGGCTCCTGTCTTTAAGGAACCGACTGGAGCGCCCCGACGCCAGGGGCGTATGAGACACCCCCGGCCCAGCCGGGCCTCACTGTGGCTGAGCTGCCCTGGTGTGGGTTCTAACAGCGTGTGAACGGGGCACGGGTAATGATCCCCCAGTTCTGGACAAGGACGCTGAGGTTTATCCCGGAAGGCCACATAACTAGCCCGAGGGGCAGTGGCTTTGAAACACACCTGCCAGCAGTCAGCGGGCCCATGGCCACTAGAGGGCGCAGGAGGATAAGCGCCAGGTGCCCTGTGGCCCAGGCAGGGCGGACGGACGGCCAGGACAGCCACCTCTGATTTAGCTCACTGAGGCCCTCCAGGCTCCTACGGACAGCACAACCTTTAAGGCCTCTTCCAGGGCTCTGTTCTGAGAGTCCCCGATGCCAGTGCCTTGTTCCAGGGCCACCTGCCCAGGCCAAAATGCTCAGACACCAGCCCAAGAACTGAATTCCAGAGTTTATCAACAGCACATACTAGATACGTCACAGGGGGGACACGTGGGGGCAGGGAGCTAACTGTCCCCCTTTCCAGGCAGCACTGTGGTGCCCTGTCTACTCTGCCCGCTGACATGTGGCCGGACACAGGCTCACTTCCCACGTGAGCTTCTGATTGACGTCCTGTCTGATCGCCAACCCTCTCAGAGCAGGTGCTACTCCGATCCCATTTTACAGATGGTGAAACTGAGTCACAGAGAGGTTGAGTAACTGCCCAAGGTCGCACAGCTAGGAAGTGGCAGGACTGTGGTCTGTGCTCAGGTTTCTGGCTCAAGTCTGCAAATTGGTTTCTGTCACATGACGCGGCACACAGTAGGTGCTCATTAAACATTGGCTGA
Organism: Eptesicus fuscus; assembly: GCF_027574615.1. Lineage (NCBI taxonomy): Eukaryota > Metazoa > Chordata > Mammalia > Chiroptera > Vespertilionidae > Eptesicus > Eptesicus fuscus. The sequence goes on along the minus strand of NC_072474.1, from coordinate 114,351,480 downwards.
AGGACTCGCCGACTGAGAACCCGAATAATTCATCCCCTGCTTCCTACTTGGAAGTTTCTGGCTGATACTTGGGCCAGCGTCAGCTAAGGATACACTGTTGTTTTGTGTTTCTGCATCCGTATCCTGCTGACAGGATAATAATTAAAGAAAGAAAAAGGAGAAAAGGAAAGTCTTTTTCCTTTGATAAGCATCCATATCAGCAACCCGATCAAATTAAAAGCCAGCTCAAAGGGGCTTGGACGGCCCACCGGAGGCTGGGGGCGCAAGCTCGGCCACGCGTGAGGCAGGGCGGGCCCAGGTGTGTCACCGCCGGCTCCTTCCTGCCTCTCCCAGGCGCACATGGGGACTGTGTACAGGACGGGATGCACACAGTGTCCTCCAGTGGCTGTGGGCCCCGGGCGTCTGTTAACGTGCACCGTGGATTCGGGCGTGCGGGGAGGACCCGCGTCTCTAACCAGCTCTCGGGGCACGCGGAAGCCGCTGGTCTGCAGCCACACTCGGGGCAGATGGTTGTGGAGAAGCGGCAGGAATCGCTCTGGCTCCTCAGCACCTGTGCCATGGGTCTGAGAGCCGAGTCTGTGTTGGGGGCAGGGCGGCCGCTGGAGGGTCTGAGCCGCGTGGGACCTGGGCGGGTGCACAGGTCTGAAATGTAACCCTCGAGTTCCCAAGGCCAGAGCGAGGGGAGACGGGTGCGCAGGGACTCGGGCCTTGTGCACAGCAGGGTGAGCCCCAAACCTCCCCCCTCTGTGACGAGCACCAGGCGCTTCCCTGGGTCTGTCTGAGAAGTCCCAGGACCGCTCTTACAAACAGAGCACCTGGAACTCAGAGAGGGTAAGTCACCAGCCCCAGGGGACACAGCTTCAGGGGCCGGGCCTACACGCTGCGATCTGCAGCTTGCTCTGGCCCAGCGGTTTGCATCCCCAGCTACACAGCAGAACTGTTTGGGGAGTTTGAAACCAGCAAAGCCAGGGCCTCTGCTTCCAACCAATCAGACGGGCTCTGGGCATGAGGCCCGGGCACAGGCATCTTTGGAAGCTCCCTCGGTGGTTCGGGAGGCAGCAGGAGAGCGAACCAAAGCTCCATCCCACCAGCGGGCGTCAACCCTGACTGCTCGCCGGGGTCACCGGGGCTCCAACCCCAGGTGATTACCTCAGGCTCTCGGTGGGGACTCATGTGGGACCCAACATCAGGGCCTTTTAAAGCTCCTGGTCATGTCAGTGTGAGGCAGGGGGGAGACACAGTGCTCTGTGCTGGGGGACATGGAGCTGGCCGACATCTCCACAGCTGGGAGGGAGGGATGGAGGGATGGAGGGATGGAAGGGAGGGAGGGAGGATGGATGATGGATGGATGGGTGGATGGATGGGTGGATGGAATGGAGAGAAGGGAGGAAGGGAAGGAATGATGGGATGGAGGGAAGAAAGGATGGAATAGAAAGACTGGATGGATGGGTGGTGGACGGAGAGATGGATGGGATGGAAGGATAGATGGATGGGTAGATGGATGGATGGGTGGAAGGAAGGAAAGGAAAGATGAGAGGAAGGAAGGAAGGGAGGGAGGGAGAGAGGGAAGGAAGGAGGAAGGGAGGGAGGGAAGAAGGAAGAAAAGATGAAGGAAGGAAGAATGAATAGGAAGAAGGACTGGATGGAAGGATTGAGTGGATGATGGGAGGACGAATTCATTGCTTTTCTCTGGCTCTCTCTCCCCATCTACAATAAAGGTGTTTAACTGGGCAATCTCTACAGCACTAGCGCTTCCTGATTCCGTCTCTGTGCAAACCCCTCCGGGCCCCTCCCGGCCCCGCCCCGCCTGCCCTGCCCGCATTACCAGCGCCTGCAGGTCCTGGGAGTCCCGCAGCAGCCCCTCCGCTGCGCTCATTCTGGCGGTCAGCGCCACCCCGAGCTGGCGCGCTCTGGCGCTGGGACACTTGAACTGGTCCACCAGGCAGTGCTGGACGCTCTCCACCTGCCTCCAGAACGCGGCCATCTGGGAACGAGGAGCGGGAGGGGAGGACACTTGGTTAAGAAAGCTGTAACGCCGTATGGTTCAGGCCCATGTGGTCAGGCGCGGGAACTGCAATCCGCTGCTTATCACAGACCGAGATTCCGAACAGGCTACACCTCGGAGCACGGCCATCTCGCAGCGATCACACTCAGAGCTTCCTCCTGTTCCAGGAGGGAACAGCAATAGCTGCGGACCCGGGACCGCCCCGCCTAAACACGGAGGGACCCAGCAGGCCAAGTCCTGCCGGCGGGGAGGGGGGCGTGAATTCCAGTGCCCTCCGGGGCGCTTCCAGAGCTTTAAAAGGGATTGGACGTGTCCTGGAAATACAAGCACGAACGGCCATTTAAAGACTAGTTCTTGCCCCCAAAGTACCAAAGAGAACGCGGCAGAGACGATGCTGAGCGTGGGAACGACCTCCGTGACCCTCTCTTTCCTGCCCCATCCCGTCAGGCGCTGGGACGCCGCGTGGCTGCGAACGCCGGGCTTCGCGGCTGGCCCTGCGGCCTGAGAACCGAGGACAGCGATCCCCGAGTCTCAGCGACGTCTTTTGCTTTATGACGTGCAGGTCACGTGCGGCACGCAGTCTGCTTCCAGACAAAGTACAGGTGGAGCGGACGAGGGTGAGGACCCGGCGCAGGGAGATGGACCCCGGAACCGGGCCCCGGAGCGAACGCGAGGCAGAGGCAGTGGAGCTGAGTCGGGTCCTGCAGCTCCAGATGGGGCTTCCACTTGGCGCCCCCCCCCCCGCTCCCCCCGCCATGTCTCTGACGCTGAGAGGACACTTCTTGCTGGGCAGGCATGGGAGGGGTCAGCGCTCAGGGCTCAATGGCACCAGAAGCTCACACTGACCTTGCTGCTATGGCTGAAGGTGGAGAGAGATGACAACCTGAGGCTCGCTGAACCCTGTTGGCCATCCCCCGGGCCAGGCTCAGCCAGGACAGAACATCACCCGGAGGCACTGGCGCCTCTTCAGAGCTTGGTGCCCATCTCGGGCCTCCGGGCAGCTCGGCACACCCTCAGCTGCCCCGTCAGCAGCTCATCCCACCGGACCCCGCCCGCACCTGCAGGCTCACCCCCGCTGTCCCCTCGCCCATCAGACGACCTCTCCGCCCGCCGTCAGGGACGTGGACGCTCGTCCACGAATTCCGGCCCGGGACAGAGCGCATGTCCACCAGCCCGTGGCTTCCTCTCCACCCCGGGAGCCAGGACGCTCCGCCCGTCCTTCTGATAAACCTCCGACTTCCCGGGCATCCGTGACACGACCTCCTCCTGGTCCCTCCAGGTCCCCCTCCGCCTTCTTGTCGTGATTCTCCTTCACCCTTGCTCCTCGCTGTGGGCAGGATCCAGGCGCTTCTCTGCTGTCCTCCACCTGGTCCTGGGCCCGGGGCGTCTCCTTCGTGGGTCACCAGAACTTCACAGAACCTTCCGAGGACTGCGAGCCCTCTCCGGAGCCATGCAGCCCGGACGCCACGTCCCTGCCGGACTCCTCCAGGCTGAGACCCTCCTGCAAGCCGCCTTCGAGAACAAGCTCGCTCTCCGTCCTCCCCCCTGGGCCTGGTGCAGACTCCGCCCCACCATCTCCCTCCCAGCCTGTTCTCAATCTGGGTCCTTATTTCTGTAGAACTCATCTCTGCACCCTCTCCCCGCCCCCCAACCTCATTATATCCCATCCTATCGGCTCCCACTTCTCCTTACCCCTCCACCCGCTGCGAACACCTTCATCAAGTCCCACTGCACCAGCCCCGTAGCTCGCACTGGCCTCCACAGCAGCCTGTGCAGCCCTTCTAAACCAGAAGGGGACCCAGCCACCCTCTGCGGCAACCCTCCGCGACTCCCCCTCCTGGGTGAGGGGAGGGCCCTCCGTCCAGGCTCTGCTCAGCTCCAGGCTCTGCGTCAGCTCCCTCTCCCTCTGCCTGCTCCTCGAGCTCCCTGCTGCCTTCTCTGCCGCCCGCGGGCCGGGCCGCACCACACCTCCCCCAGGCAGCCTCTCCAGGCCCTTTCTTCCCCGAAACCTTTCCTAACTGGGGGTAAGACGGTTCCTCTCTCCCCTGCGCTTCAGCGCTCCTGCGTTCCCATCGGTCACACCTGAAACCCAGAAAGTCCTCATCTGCTCACCTGTCATCGCCCCCTGCCCCCAACACCCCCCGCCCCCCGCTGGCCTGACATCTCTCGGGCAGGGCCAGGTCTAAGTTCATGGGAATCCCTGTCGCCAGCACAGCACCTGGGCGCCAAGGAAATGAGTGCTTAAGACATAACGCATGAACAAAAAAAGCAAAAGAAGAGATAAACATCTGAAGAAAGCCCTCCTCCCTGGAACTTAAGACCTGCTTTTAGGAGAGATGCCCAGGGGGTGAGGAGCTGGCGGCAGCACCCGCTGCACCCACAGGGTCAGAGCGACCTCTGCTCTGAATGAGACGAAGGTCGACCTGAAGTGTCAGCCAGGGGGCCTGGTTACAACAATGAAACGCCTCCCTCTGAAAATCCTGGCCCTAATGACACCTTCTCCATCACTCAATGCGGAGGCAGATCTGCCTCCGGGCCGACCCAGCAGGGAATCCCGGTATTAAACACGGTTCTAGGCACATCCACTCTCCATCTCCCCAGCGGGACTGTCCCGAAACCACGGCCTTTACGCAGGAAGAAGTCCACCACGTACGTTCTCTATCAGCTGCTCAGCGTATTCCCTCTCCTTCTTCTCCACGTCTGCCAGCGTGATGTACTGGGAGTCGCCGGCGCCCAGCGTCTCCGTGTCTGACAGCCTGACCCGAAGTCCCTTTTCTAATTCCTCCAAATCCTATAAAAGGTGAAAGAAAGGAAATAAAGAGCACGTTGAATGTGTCTTAAATTCTGGAGAAAGAAATGCTTTTGTTTTTCACATTCTCATGGAATATTTATTTCTTCCCCCCGGGTAATATGTCTTAACCATAATTCGATGCTATGGGTGTTGTCCTATTTAAGGTCTGATGATAGAAACCTGTTTTTCTCCTTAAACACAGAGCCTCGAGGACAATGGGTTATTGTCTTCTATAGTCCTCATCCCCCCACAAAAAGTAGACCAGGCGTAGAAAGCAATGCAACAGTATTTCCCATCCTTCTGCAGCCCTGGGAAATCATATATTTAAAAATGCCCCGAGCCTGAACAGGAAGTCACATCCACAGTGACTCCCTTGTTCTGGACAGAGAACATGACCGACATTCCACTCACTTCTCTGCCTCCAATATCTTTCCCATGTTAGTCCACACTGTGATTTTTACATCTGTACTCATGTCTGTATCTCTGTATTATGTTAAAAGTGTATCTATATATACAAAAGCCTGAGCGACCATTTGACCAGCCAGTAGCTATATGACACTCACTGACCACTAGGGGGCAGACGCTCAATGCAGGAGCTGCAGAGCTGCGGTGGTTCTCGGGTGATGCACCCAGAACAGAGAGGAGGGAGCCCGATTCTGGGGTGTGTCACCCGAGAACCTCCCTTTCGTAATCCAGGACCCCTCAGGGGATGTCGGAGAGCCGGTTTCAGCCCTATCCCTGCAGGCCAGGCTGAGGGACCCCATCGGTGCACGAATCTGTGCACCGGGCCTCTAGTATTGTAGTAAGCTATTGTCCAGTTAGCTGGAAATACAGATTGAAGACTTACGTTTTCTTGTTTTAAAAGAATCTTCTGGTAGAATTCGTCATCAGGCTTCTTTCTCGGAAGGAGGTCAAGGAGGCACATTTTAAAAATCTGAATAAACATCTATTGCCAAAGAAGGGACCATAACAGAAATAATGGTTTAAACAACAGTATCTCCCTCCCTCCTCTCCTTCCCCCTCCTCCTGCTCCTCTCTGTCTCTGTCTCTCCCTCTCTGTGTCTCTGTCTCTCTCTCTCTGTGTGTGTGTGTGTCTCTCTCTCTCTTTTTCTCTCTCTGTCCCTCTCTCTGTCTCTCCCTCTGTGTCTCTGTCTCTCTCTGTCCCTCTCTCTGTCTCTCCTCTGTGTCTCTTTTTCTCTCTCTGTCTCCCTCCCCCTCCCTCTCTGGTGCCCACCCACGGGCAGGCGCTGCCTTCCCATCTTGGGCTCCCTAAGGTCGCTCTCCCTCCCCACACCCACCTCCCGGGGGTCCCGGCGCACAGAGCCCGGTGGCGGTTCCTGAGCCCTGAGGGGTCCCGCCCGCCTCTCCACCTACCAAGTGCCGGTCCTGCCTCAGCGCCGCGTCCAGCTGGAGCAGATCTTTCAGGTGGAGGTTATAGATGCACAGGTCAAGGTCGGCGCTGCAATGTCACGAGAGAGAGAGACCTTTGAGTGTTTGAGGGCAGGAGGGAGGTGACAGACAGGGCGTCCCTGCTCAGTACAAGCCACGCGGGTCCTGGCTCCAGATTTTATATCTGCAGCGCGTGACGATTCCCAACAGCCACACGGTTTACGAGAAGGAGTTACAGGAGCTCGTGACCAGAGGGGACTGCGGCCCGGACGTCCAGGACAAAAGCGGAGGTGACGGCAGGTGGGAGAGTGACCCCGACACGTGCTGCGGTCACGGGCAGGCCGGTATCGCGTGCACCTTCCTGAGCTCAGGTAGACAGCCCGTGCCCACCTGACAGACGAGGACGCTGACGCAGGAAACCGAGGGCCAGAGAAATCCGTGTTGGTCAGGGTCACGGGGCAGGAGGAGGCGGGTGAGGTGAAGGCTCCCACCTTTTCTCCCTCACAGGCAAGTGCCTTTCACACGACTGACCCCGGACGGCTAGACAGTGCCCCAAGTCCAAGGCTCAGAAACAGCCTTTCCCAGCGAGGAAAGGGGCTCTGGTCCAGCAAAAGTCCCTCCCGCGTGGGCCACCGCGGGGTCCTCACCCAGCTCCGGCTCTGAGCCCACTCATGCCGCAGCGGGGCCGTGGCCAGGGCCCCTCGAGCTCACGGAACTTCAGAGCAGACAGGCCCGAGGACCCCCCCCCCCCCCCGCCCCGACCCCCCGCCCCCCAGACTGAGTTTCGGGCACTGACCACGAGCTGAGCCCTTCTCCGGGCTGGACAGTTTGAAGATTCTGAGCGTGGGCTTTGGAGGTAAGGGGGTGGGGACAAATCTGGTTCCATCACCCTCCTCTGTGTGGCCTTGGGCAGGTCACTCAGCCTCTCTGAGACTCACTTTATTTATATGTTTGTTTGTTTTTTAATAAATATATATATATTTTATTGATTTTTTACAGAGAGGAAGGGAGAGGGACAGAGAGTCAGAAACATTGATGAGAGAGAAACACCAATCAGCTGCCTCCTGCACACCCCCCACTGGGGATGTGCCCGCAACCAAGGCACATGCCCTCGACCGGAATCGAACCTGGGACCCTTGAGTCCACAGGCTGACGCTCTATTCACTGAGCCAAACCGGTCAGGGCTATTTATATGTTTTTATTGATTTCAGAGAGGAAGGGAGAGGGAGAGAGGTAGAAACATCAATGATGAGAGAGAATCATTGATCGGCAGGTGTGGCTCAGTGGTTGAGCACCTACCTATGAACCGGGAGGTCGTGGTTCGGTTCCTGGTCGGGGCACATTTCCTTCATAAAACGGGGACCCAGCTAGCCCCTACCTGATAAGGTTGGTAGGAGGAATTAGTTCACTGGCTGACTAATAGGTGCCCATCACTGAACCTGTCCCAGGCTCCCGCCCGCTGGCGGAAGAGACAGGACAGGGGACAGGACGGACCTGACCTTGTGCTCATGCAGTAAGCACTCCTTGCAAACTGCTCGGCACTCGGCCCAGCACCCGGAAGGCGCCTACTCAGCGCCAGCTGCGATGCCATGCCCAGGGCACGCCGCTGACGCATTGAGGGTCCCCTGAAGTCTCTCCGAGGCTGGAGCCTGACCCCATAACCCTTATGAGGTCGATACCACATGGCAAGTGACAGAGGGAGACAGGTCCCACTCTGACACGGGGCGGCTGTGTGTCCCTGGCTGAGTTGCTTAACCTCTCTGGGCCTCCGTTCTCCGTTTCCTCCTCTGGCAACGACATGCCTCATGGGCCTGCGCCCTCCACCTGCCCTCCTCACCTCTCGCAGGTCAGGGCCTCGGGGAAGCTGTGGACGCGGAGGAAGGTGCGGCCGAGGAACCGGTCGTCGCTGGCGGCCGAGTGGATGCTGGACGAGGAGCTGCACTCGTCCTTGTCGGCCTGGCTCAGGCTGCCCAGGCTGCTGCAAGGCGACGCCTCCGCCGGCTGGTTGGGCAAAACCACCTGCTTTAGGTTTTCGTGCAGAGACGGGTTGGAGGAGCCGTCGGCCAGAGGCTGGGGCGGCAGAAGAGAAAGGGGACTCAGTGCACGCGACCATCAGGGGTCTGACTCGGTAATTCCACCCGCGACACAGGACGGCGGCTCCCGGGGCGGGCAGGCGCGGCAGGGGCGGGAGTGAACCCGTGTCACAGCTCTCTTGTCCCCAAGAGGCCAGGGCTCTGCACCAGGCTCCCCCCACCCCCCCGCCCCCTTAGCTCTGAGCCTGCCTCTGCCCCCATGACCCCTGCACCTGGCACTCGGCTGCCCACCTGCCCATCTCCACAGCAGCCACCTGCCCTGGCCCACCTGCCTCGCTGCTGTCTCAGACCCGGGCCAGCTCTGTCCACTAACGCGCTGACCACCTAGCTCTTCACCTGCACTGACGTGGCGCCACCTCCTCGCCCCGGGCCTTCCAGGAGGCATGCCATTGCCCTGGCGTTGGCTTAAAGAAATGCAGTTCCGGCCATGACCTCAAGAGGGCGCAGCCTGGTGCAGCCTGAACAGGGCTCTGACCTCCAGGCCTCCCCACCACCGCCGCCACTCCCAAGGCTGAAACCCTCGCCCCCCACTCTGCTGGGTGGAAGCAGCCGTCCCCCACAGAGCCCAGAGCCTACCTTCTCCGACGCCCAGCCCACACCAGCTTCCACAGGCCCCTCTCTGTGCAGCCTGACACCACAGTGTCCCTCCCAGACGGGGGCGGGGCAGCCTCCAGGCTGAGGACCATGCTCCCCTGACCTCGAGCCATGCCCAGTGGCCACTGGGGAGGCGGCCCGGCAGTGGGTGTGGTGCTGAAGAAATGCCCCTGCTCTGGGAGTGTCTCTCCCCCCCCCCCCCCCCCCCCCCGCCCCGCCTCCCAGAGAGCTAAGGAAGGAAGTGGTTCCCAGTGTGTGTTCCGGGGAACAGGTCTGTTCCCCAGAGAATCTATCTGGGAAAGTCTGCGCGAACCAGGGTGGCTAATTTCTGCGCTGCGGGAATTCTCAGAGCCCCCCACAGGCTCCAGCTGCTCCAAGGCAAGTGCTGACTGAGGACACAGAACGGGTACTGCGTGCTTAGCTGTCACACACGGCCCCGGCCCTTATGTCTACTGTCCGGTTTAACCCTCAGAACCACTGCTTGAGGCAGGAGGGCCCATTACTCCCATTTCACAGATAAAGAAACTGAGGCCCCAGAAGTCAGGAAATGGTCTGCAGTACACAGCGAGGGGGCGGGGGGGGGGGTGTTCAGACTGAGTCGGGGTCACTCCAGAACCTGTGCTCTTTCCCGCCAGCATTTTTCTCAACTTTCTTGACCAGGAAACTCTTTTTCCCACAGAGCACCGCACCGGCTGAGGGCTCCTGCGGCCATGGGGTGCCCGCTCTCTGCGAAGCTCCCGGCTGCAGGTATGAACCCCTGCCTTCGGTGTAAGGCCTGCAGCCCGGTGTGTGTGTGTGTGTGACAGGCCCTGCCACTTTCTGCAGTGACCTCGGGCGGCCGTGAGCCCCTCGGGGCCTCAGTTTCCTCTGCGTGAGTGGAGAGGACAGTGTTATTTGTCTCACAGGAGCACGTAAGGCTGGAATGCCGGATGCATGGCCAACGCCTAGCACAGTGCCGGCCCCACCGTAAGTGTTCAGGAGTGTCGGCTGCTGGCGTGAGCCTCGGGGTCTGGGGACGAGATGCTGGTAGCTGTGTCGGTATCGGTGTCTGTGTCAGTGTTAGCGAGCAGGGTGGGTGCTGTCCTACTGTGCTGCCCTGGTGTCCCTGGGGTACAACACCCCATGGTGATTCCTGACCTGGATACACCCAGGCACCCCTGGCCCTGACCACACTGCCATCAAACCCCTACGTGTTGCTCGGTGACAAAGCCTCACGCTTATCCCTGTTACAATGGCTGCCACAAACCCTCAATAGAACCTGAACTGCACATCGAACCCCACTTCTCCACCCCAACCTCCAGGGCACTACTGAGTAACTGGGTCCCAAGACGGAGCGCAGGCCTCTCACCCGGAACTTCTGGTTGATGGGATAGACGACTTTCGCCTTCAGTGCGAATGCTGTGATGTTGCTGTTGAAGGACGGCTCGCGTTCCTGGGAAGAAGAACACACGCCATGGGGAGCTTCTGGGAGACGAAGGGTAAACGGCCAAGGGTTTCCAAAGTGCCACACCGCACTTGTCACAGTGGCCTGGGAAAGGGACCGCGCAGGCACACACAGGCCTAAGTAAGCACTCCCACGGCAGAGGGATGGGTGATGGATGGCGGAATAGGTGGATGGATGAATGGACAGACAGACAACAGGTAGATGGATGGATGGACAGATGAACACACAGATGGATAAGTGGATAGGCAGGTGAGTGGATGGATGGATGGATAGATGGATGGGCAGGTGAGTGGATGGATGGATGGATGGATGGATGGATGGATGGATGGATGGATGGGTGGATGGATGAATGGGCAGGTGAGTGGATGGATGGATGGGTGGGCAGGTGAGTGAATGGATGGATGGATGGGCGGGCAGGTGAGTGAGTGGGTGGATGGATGGATGGATGGATGGGCAGGTGAGTGGATGGATAGATGGATGGATGGATGGATGGAAGGATGGATGGATGGATGGATGGATGGATGGATGGATGAGTGAATGGATGGATGGATGGATGGATGGATGGATGGATGGATGGGCAGGTGAGTGGATGGATGGATGGATGGATGGATGGGCGGGCAGGTGAGTGAATGGATGGATCGATAGATGGATGGGCAGGTGAGTGGATGGATAGATGGATGGATGGAGATGGATGGATGGATGGATGGATGGATGGATGGATGGATGGATAGATGGGTGGATGGATAGATGGATGGGCAGGTGAGTGGATAGATGGATGGACAAATACATGGATAGATGAGTATATAGATGAATGTACAGATAGATGGGTAGATGGATGGGCAGGTGAATAAGTAGGTGGACAGATGGATGAATGAGTGAATTAATGGACAAATGGGTAGATAGAGGAACTTACAGACAGCTGGAAAGATAGATGGGCAGGTAATGAATGGATGGATGATGGATAGACAGACAGATGGACAAATGGGCGGGTGGGTACATGGACAGATGAATGGATGGATATGAATAGATGGATTGACAAGTGGGAGGATGGTGGATGGCTGGATGGGGAGGGATGGATGTACTGACAGGTGATGAATGGGCAGACAGAGGTTAAGCAGCATGTGCATTTATTCCCAGTCTTCACCTTTGGAAGAAAGCAGGATTTAAACACCGTGGCAATAATGAACAAGAGTGCTCCTAAAACCGTGCACCACGTTTTAGTGGAAAAGTCCGACAGAATAATGTTAGCTGTGCCACTGGCATACACACTTACACGCGGCAATATTCACGCAAGACTTGGGGTTGGACCCTCCCTCCCAGTGACCAAGGACCGCGCAGGCGAGGCACCAGCGAGTGGCCGCGCAGGACAGAAGCGAGACCACGGCAGCTGGAAGCGGTGGTGCGGAGCCGGCGAGGCACTGCTCAGGAGCCGCCCCGGGAAGCCTTCCTGACCGCAGCGGGACGGCTCTTCCCGCCGCTCTCCACCCCGCCGCTCTCCACCCCGCGTCTCTCACCTCCCCCTGCCAGCACGCCCCCTGCACGTGGCAGCGTTGGTGCGAATGAATGCTTTGGAAACCACCAGCGTGTGGACGAAGGGGAGCAGGCAGGTAAGGCAGGAGCCTGGCGCCCCGACCTCGAGCCATCTCCCCCCAAGCTCGAAGAGGCTGGTGCGGGGAACCGCACCCACGCCCACGCCCACCTCACTGCTTTCCAGCCGAATCCTGCAGAAAGCGCTCCGTGACCATGAGCGAAACATACAGATGTTCCGCTTCCTCACAATGTGGAAGGTTGAGACAGCACCTGCCCGAGCAGCACCAGGCCCCTATGTCTCCTGAGAGGGTTCCCCGTGCTGCCCTACTGAGCGGGGCAGGGAGGGGCAGAGGCCCGGTTCTCATCATTTCTATTCGTTCCTTATGACTCGCAGAAATAGGCTTAGGTGACAAGAATGGGAAACCTCCCACATGGGCCTCCTCCTTAAGCTCCCAAGGGTCTGGCGACAGAGGTTACCGTCTCCATTTCTCACACAGGAGAGATGAGCACAGAGAGGTTAAGCCATGTGCCCAGGGCTGCACAGCTAATACATGCCAGAACTGGGATTTGAACTCAGATCCCTGGCTCCAGAGGGGCCAACCAAGGCTGAGAGGGCGACACCCTCCATTTCATCCTCCTGGGCAATCAGATGACCTTTTAAACATGCAACTTCCGTCACTGCCCAGCTTGCCAACCCTCTTGGCTGCCCTCTGACCCCAGGGGAGGACCGTCCCCCAGCCCCCAGCCCCAGCATCCGGTCTCGCTCTCTGCTTTTTTAGGACAAAAGCGGAGAACGGCAGTCAGATGAAGCGTCTGTCTTCAGAACCGGTGACATCATTTGCGGGGCTCAGCACAACATGAATGCGGAGGTCTGACTCGGAAACAGTTAAGAAGTTCAAGGCAGCCGAGGCCGGGAAGCAGGGGCGGCCCGGCGGAATGCGGCCGGTGACCTCACAGGCCCGGCCGATGTTCGAGAGGAGACACACCTGCTGAGAATTCCACGCGAAAGCAGCGAGGGCGCGGCCACGTGAACCTCCTCACATCGAGTGAGAGAAGACAGGACAGAAGGGGGGGACAGCGAGAGGAAGGCCCGGCCCTGCCTGCCGGCATTCATCTTCCACAGGTAGGCACAACGCAAACACTGCGCTTCCTGAGAAATCACTGCCCGGCCGGCGTGGCTCAGTGGTTGAGCGTTGACCTAGGAACCAGGAGGTCAGGATGTGACTCCTGATCAGGACAGAGGCCGGGGTTGCGGGCTCGATCCGCAGTGTGGGGCGTGCAGGAGGCAATAACACTTCTCTCTCATTGTTGATGTTTCTCTCTCTCTCCCTCTCCCCTCCTCTCTGAAGTCAATAAAAACAACCCATGGTTCTGAGAAGAAAAGGATGGAGAGGCTGGACCACCCGACACCCATGGGAGCAGGACCTGCGGATGGGGCGCCCGGGTGTGCAGGAGAGCGCAGTGCCAGCTGATGGCGGCACCCCAGGCACGCGGGAGACCTGAGACTGCTGTGGCTCTGCCGGCCTGTCCCCTGGGGTGCGCCATCCCCTCGGGGCAGGCGGAGGACCGGAGGCCTCAGCACGGCCTGGGGCAGGGCGCAGGCGCCCGCGGCCTGCAGGGCCCGGCTGTGTGTGGGTTCTCAGGGCTCCCCGGTTCAGAGCTCCCCCTAGCTCTGACAACCCCCCAGCTGCAGCCACACGGTGATTCAGGAACCTGGAGGCAGCGCAAATTCCAATGTAAACCTTCTTCCGCCAAAGCACTGCCATTGTTCAGGGAATTAGCGAGAGCAGGACTGAAGGGACGGAGAGGCATCTCACCCACCGCCCGGGCAGGACGCGGAGGAGCGAGCCGGGCCGGAGCCGCGCCCCGGAGCCCAGGGGGACCGTGTGTTTTTGGCTGACATGAGCTATTTCTCCAGAGCTCAGAGCAGGAGTGACGGGAGGCACGCGTGCCTCGGTTCTCTGTGCCTTAGAGGACATAGGGTCACAGCGGGACGCGCCCCGTCAGTCAGTCCCCTGCCCCGTCTCTGAGGCGCTGTCTGCAGGGGCATCCGGGCCAGCCAGTCCCCGGAGCGGGCAGATGTTTAACTCAACTCTGGCAATTATTAGCTCGGCAAGGGCGTGGCCTGGCACAGCTAACCAGCTCCCAGGGAGAAAACATGCGTGTGCCTCCTGGAGGGGGAAGGCCGTGGCTCCCTGCACACGCTGCTCCGGCCCTTACGCGGCAGGAATGATCCCAGTCGACTCACGGGACTGAGGAGCCGGCGGAGCACGGTCATCGTAAAGCCGAGAATCCGGAGGCTCAGAGAGGTTATGTTTCTTGCCCCACATCACACAGCGCACAGGTGGCAGAGCTGGGACTGGGTTCCGGGATCCTGGATCCCACCCAGGAAGCGATGCTCCCCGGGGGGCTTGGGCTGGACTGAGTGGGGGGCCGGGAAGGGGTACAGGGAGAATCCATCTTTGAATATCTCCATCCAAGGCCCAGGGCTCCACCTCTGAGATGTTCACTTCGTTTTTACTTAAAAGAGATAAAGCCAAATGAAAGCAAACGAACCTGTACACACCCATTCACAGAGGCCGTATTCGGAACAGCGGACACCGCCAACGCCACGCCGGGCAATCCCCACGCCGGGCCACGCGATCACAGGACGAATGGCTAACAGGTGCGAGGTTCGTGGCTGCATCCCAAAGGCGGTTGCCTCGGGAAGGGGCTGGTTGCGGGGGGAGATAGACCGGAAAGGGGCGCAGGGCGCTGGGGTGCAACGTCCCTGACTGGGGGACCGGGGTCAAGGGTGTACACAGCTGTCACTCATCAAACTGGAAGCTGAACGCCCTGCCTGTTACTGGGTGTAAATGATGCCTCAAGAGTCAGCCCGCTGGCCCTCTCTGTCAGAGGCTCGTCGGGAGGCCCCTGTGCGGGCCGGGGGGATGGAGGACGCCACGTGCACCTGGGCAGACACCCCACACGCCCCACTTACGTCCAGAGCCTCCGCGTCCTTTGAGGCCCGCGCGCCTCTCTTCCTCCTCCTGGGCGGGGAGCCGGCCTCGGACGGGGTCTGGGCCCTAGACTCCAGGTTCCTGAGCAGACTCTGGGCGTCGTCTACCTAAAACCCAAGGTGGGGACAGGTTGGAGTCCGCAGCCCAGGGCCCCCGGGACGGTGCCATCAGGCCCCCACCCCCAGCGGTCACGCCTGCTCAGCTCCGGGCTGCCAGCTGGCCCCGTGTGCACTGCCCCCTCTCACTCCCACTTGGGGGCAGCTACATCCTGCCAGGCTGCCCCGGAGTGACCCTGAGAAGCCCCAGAACCCCGCTCAGCATGTCCTCAAGTCCTGGAGGCAGCACTGGGTCAAAGGGCATCCCACTGTGCTCCAGGGCGGCCGTAACCCGGAGCGCCTGGACGCTCAGCAGCTCAACTCGAGAAACGGCGCCTGAATATTCCTTTTCCCGTGATTCCCACTGACGTCCCGGGGTGACTTCTCAGAAAATGCGTTAGATCACCTTAAATTCAGAGTGGCTTTATTGTGAACGGCAGGTGGCCGCCACGCTTTGCAGACTCTGCGTCTGCAAATTCGAGAGCTCGCTAACCTTTATCTGTAACCCCAAAGCCAACACCGGGGCGCTGCTGCGTCCTGCCTGGGCGTGCGAGCGGGGAAAAGTCTGAGTGCCTTTTCCTACTGAGAATGAACCGCCTCTGGCTCAGCTCAGACTGCAAACAATGTTCTGTCTAGAGCCTCTTTGTGCTTTTTTGTAGCCATTCTGTTGTTTAAGTGACCGCTAAGTGCAGGCTTGCAGTGTGGCCTAGCGTCCCGAGCACCAGCAGGCTGCGGCGCGCTTCGGGGAGAAAATGAGAGAATTTCGCTCAGGCCTGACTTACCGCGGCTGACCAGGCGGTCAATGTCATCAACAACACCTACTGAGTAACGCGTCTTCACACAGGAGCACACGTAAAACAAGGCTGCGTACTGACCGGTTAAGAGAGCGTGATGACTAGCACCTCACAGGAGCCTCGCCCTGCACACCCGCTCGGGGCCCTGCTCAGTTTGGCTAATTCTGTGTTTGCAGGGAACATAAGCATCGATGTATTTTACATCCTGGTATGCCAGAGACACGGGCCGAGTCCCTCTGGGACCTCTGTCTGCTCATGGGTACCACCTCTGAGCCGTTTGTCAGTGAGTTCGTCAGCTCCTACCATGGAACATCTAATGCTGGCCGGTGTCAGCCTTCTTCCATCCAGTCGCTGGGAACAGAGACATGGACAAAACAAAGCCCCTGGCTCCCTGGAGCTCCCATTCTAGCGCCAGAAGAGAGATGTCAATAAAGAATAAGTAAATAAATAGTATGTCAGAGGTGACAAGTGCTATGGAGAAAAGGTATGGAGGGGGGAATGGAGAGCGATGGGAGGGACGTCTTCTTGGACAAGATGGCATTCGAGAAGACACTTGATGGAAGTGAGACAGCAAGCCATTCAGGTATCCTAGGGACAAGGCCAGGCAGAGCCAGTGCAAAGGCCCTGAGGCAGGAGCATGCTCAGCACGTCCAGGGAAGCGGGTGCGGTGGGGAGGGGAGAGGAGGGGGGCACAGGATGAAGCCAGAGATGCAGGGGCGTTTGCTTAGCAGTCATCGCGGCCCAGCACAGGGGTTGTGCAGGGGCGGCCCCAGGCGGACCATCCTACAGCACTACTCCAGGAGAGTCTCACCCACCCCACAGGGGAGCATCAGTATTTTGCTCCCCAGTTAGAAATGACCAGGAGGCCAAGAGTCACAGCCACTGGGTTACAGACTTACACGAGAGGCAAACAAGAGGAAGAAGAAAACTTAAGCCATGATAAGCTGCTCAGAGAGAGAGAAAAGGTTACATTCACAAAAGAACAGGGTGGTATAAGCACGGAACATTCCGAGGACAAGAAAGAGCAGTCAGCACTCAGTGTGATGGACCTGCTTCCCCTCCCTGAGCCCCCGAGGCTGTCAGACTCCCATGTTACTGTCCTCTGTCTCCTGGCGGCTGTGACCCTCCCAGCCCAGGGCAGGGTCTGTCCGGCTCCCTGAGGCGGCTCTAAGACCGGCCAGGGCTGGCAGTAGAGCGGTGCCCCGGAACTTTTCCTGTTGGGGTGCATGAATGAATGCATGAATGCAAGCATGAGTGCAGCCTCAGGCGGCAGCGGGGCCTCAGGAGGGGCTGACTAGTAACGCACAGAGCGAGGAAGCAGAACGGACATCCAGGGGTGGATCCCCCGCCCTCCGGTCCTCCAGGCTGAGCGGGGCCCCTGCCAGCTCCGTCCAAGCCCCGGTGCTGCAGGTGCGGAGGCCGAGGCGGGAGGGCTTGAGCGGCTGTTTACACCCCAGGGCAGGCACCGCCTCCGCACCCTCCGGACCCTAAGGGAGCCCGGAGCGAGGACCGGTTGCGCGCGAAGCCCGCGATCGCGCTCCACTGGACGCAGAGCCCAGGCCCGCAACCCAGGGGCCTAGGAAGCCCGCGCCCCGTGCGCCCCGCCCTCCGGCTGCCGGCTCGGCCGACCTACCTGGTGTCGGGGCCGCGGGCGCGCGGCGCGGCAGCCCAGCCAGAGGCCGAGGCCGAGGCCGAGCGCGGCGCCCAGCAGCACGGCGGGGGCCAGCAGCGCGGGCACCGGCTGCACCGCGTCCCGGCCCAGCAGCAGCCGCGCGTCGCTCCCGCAGTCCGCCCCGCCGCGGGCCATCGGGGGGCGCTCAGGCCGCGGCCCGGCCGCATCCCGCCGGCCGGCAGGCACCGCTCCGGCCCGCCGTCCGGTGCACCGTCACCGCCAGGTCGGCGACGCCGGACTCGGAGCCCGGAGCCGGGCGCCCGGAACCGGGGCGGGCCAGGGGCTCAGCGCGCTCTCCCGCCTCTCCGGCCTGTGTAGTCTCCTTCCCTGGTCTCCTTTCCCGGGTCCCGGCGCTGCCTGAGCCGGAGGGAGGAGCCTGGATCTTCCGCCCAAAACTTTGAGCCGCCCCCGCCCCAGCCCCAGCCCGGCCTTTGTACTGAGCATGCCCGGAGGGAGCTGTTTTGCAGCCGGAGAACTTTGGGGAGGTTCTGGGTTTACCCTGGGCCTCCGGACTTCAGCGGAGAGGGGTGCCCATCAGCCGAGGAGGGGTGCCCATCAGCGGAGGAGGGTGTTGCTTGGAGAAGTTTATTGGGCGCTTTCAATACGCCAGCGTTCAGTCTGAGGATCTCAGTAACTTTCTGGGCAACCCTCGGGATGGGTACCATTACCCCCGCATCCTCCCGGGGAGGAAGGGCAGAGTGAGAGTCACGTGACTCAGGGCAGGTCGGACTCCAGCCTGGCCTCCACCTCCACCTCTACCCCTGGCCACCCTTGGGCGGCACAGGCCCCCACTGCCTCTGAACTTGTTCTTAAGATTTGGGTCCCAATGCCTTTTCTTTCTCTAAGCCAGTGTGCGGAAAGAGGTTACTCCCAGCCCCAGGAGACACCAGAGGCTGGTGGGCATTCCTTCCCCGGGCATTTACAGCAGACCAGCTGCTCCCACCAGCACCCGGCCCGAAGGACCCGGACCAGGTCAGGCACGGAGGATCGCACCCCTGGCGGGGAGGGAAACAACCGGATGTGTTCAGCTTGCTCTTCCTGGCAGCAGACATTTGCTGAGCAGCTACTATGTGCCAGCTCTTGCCCTGCGGCTGGGGCCACAGCAGTGAACACACGTGTGTACACACACATACACACACTCTTACAGGTTGGAGCTGAATTCCCTAGGAGGGCTGGGGCAGGGGGACCACGGGAGCTGCTACAATGGCTTCCGTGTTCTTAACCTGGACACGCAGCTCGAACTTCTAGTTTTTTCACCATTTCCTCATCAGCCCTTCCCGGGTGGGGGGTGGTGGGGGCAGGCTGGGAACTATTATCCAGATTTAGTTTTTATAGATGCAGATGCAGAAACTGACACCGGAGAGGAAAAGTGGCTCCTGCAAGGTGTCGCCACGAGGCAATGGGACAGGGATGTTGGCGCCTGCGTCTGCCTGGCTCCAGGGCTCGGAGGAGGATGCCATGCAGCCTTCTTAAATGTGCGCCTAGAAGCATCTCCGAGGCTCCTGGGAAGGTCTGTGGGGGCATAACCTGGGGTTCTTGCTCTATGAGGGCTATTTCTTCGGTTACCCAAGCTTGAGTTTGTTGTTGTTATTTTAATATATTTTTTATTGATGTCAGAGAGGAAGGGAGAGGGAGAGAGATGAAAACGTCAATGAGGAGAGGGAATCACTGATCGGCTGCCTCCTGCGCGCCCCCCACTGGGGATTAAGATGGCAACCACACCCCGGACATGTGCCCTGACCTCCTGGCTCCTGGTCAACGCTCAACCGCTGAGCCACACCCGGCTGGGCACTCAAGCGTTAGTTTTAAAAATGTAGTGTTTGCATTTTACTTTATTTCAAAGTGGTTTGAATAGTAAAAACATCGTTTCAATTGCTCATTGTCAACCAGAGCTGATGGTCCAGTCATGCGAGCACTCAAGCCTTTGGCTGGTCTCACGCCAGGGGCCCTGCCGGGGACCCTCTGCCGGAAGCTTAGCTGGTAAATCCCCAGGTCCCCAGATCCCTGCGCCTGTCCCTGTGAACTCAGGGAAGGCCTGTCCGGGGAGGGGAGGAAGGACTGGGGGTGCTGGCTTCCTGGCTGGAGGCTGCCGGCATGAGAGGAGCCCTCTCCCCCGAGAACAGCTGGGAGCTGTAACCGAGGGCCCGCGGAGCAGGAGGACAGGAGACAGTGAGCCATCTGTCTCCTTCCCTCCCTCCAGGGCAAGGCACAGCTTGTCCCCAAGGAGAGTCCCGGGAGTTTGCTCAGCTGCTCCTCCGGGCGCCAGGCACCAACTCAGGCAAGGGCTCCGGCAGTGGGTGCCCGACCAGAAATGAGAGTCACGTTCCCTCTCTGCCCTGAACTGCCAGGCTCTACCCCCTCCCGCACCCCCCCCATCCCCTCTCTGTGCTGTCCCGCCCCCTCTGGGCTCCCCAGGACACGTGGCATCGCCTGTCCAAAAGCTTCTGGGGGGGGGGGGGGGGGCCGCAGGCAGGGCAGACCCTGGTCCAGCCAGGTGTGGCTTTCCGGAAAAGCTGGGTCTCAGCCATGACCCAGAGAACAATGTGGGCCTTAGTGGAGGGGCACTCGGAGCCCCTGGCATCTTTGGGGGCAGGGGGGTCTCCGGGTCTGCCGTGGGTAGTGCCGCGCCCCCGGGTGGGCGTGCGCTCACCCAAGTGTGGCCACCGGCGCCGGCGCGCCAGCCTGGCCCGCTCCCTCCACCCCGTCCTGGGCCGGGACCGCCTCCCGCCCTCCGAGCCCAGCCCCTGGCGACTTCCAGAAAGCTTCCCGGGGGCTGGGGCGCGCACTGGGCATGCTCGGCGGCGGGGCGGGCCCGGGGCCCGGAAGCGGCCGGAACGCCGCCGCGCCCGCCACTTTGGAGCCGCGGGGCCGGGGCGGGCGATGGGCTGGGCGGCCTCCCCGGGGCCCGCCACTTGGGTGCTGGCTGGGGGCCTCCTGGTCGCCGCCTTGGCGCTGCCCGCTGTGCCCGGGGTCCGAGGTCGGCTCCCCGTGGGCCCGGGTGCCCTCCAGCATCCCCTCGGCGCGCAGGCGCCCCCGGACCCCCGCGCAGCCCCCGGGGCGGGCCCGGAGCGCGCGGCGCAGGTGAGGCGGGCCGCCCTTCTGGGGTCTGACCTGGGCGGCTGGGCGCCGTGGAGCCCGGGAACTGAGCAGAAAGCGGGGGGCGCAGGGGCCACGGGAGAGTTTGGGGAGTTCACGCGCACAGAGCGTCCCAGGGAGGGAGCGCCGGCGGCTAAGAGAACAGTTTGGGGATCACCGGCTGGAGGTGTGTCTAGCCGCGCTCTCCTGGCGGATGGATTTAGCCACTTCCCTCTCCTCCCTGCTCCTCCCTCCTGGCTGTCACCCTAGATTTCACCCCTTCTCCCCCAAACGGTCACCAGTCCTGCTGCCTTTCTCTCCTGATCAGCTCAGATGTCTGCCCTCCCGCAGGGCCGCCTGTCCGGATCCGTCCTCACCCCTTCCCCTCTGGCCTTCCTTTCCTCTGGGTCTCCCCCGGCCCGGATTTGTGCTCTCTCCCCTCCGTCTCCCCTCCGTCTCCCCCAGATCTCTAGGTGGTCTGTCCAGGTGTATACCTCTGACCACTTCCCTCCGCTGTTTACACCCCGTACACCCCGAGATCCACGGCAAAGCCCGGCCTCTGTTCCCAGGAATGTGGGTTCAGGGGCCATCCCCACCCTGGGGTCCCCCGGCCCTCCTCACCCAGCTCCCTGGTCTGGGAGGGTCTCTACCTGCTGCCCGGGGCACCTGCGGGGCCGGGAGGGGCGGGGGGCGGGGCGGGTGGTTACAGATTGTAGGTCTCTTGAGTGAGGTCTCCTTCACTTTCTGTTATTGGTTCTCAGGTTTTTCTTAGAGAAGCCAGAAGTGACACTCTGGTGTCAATTACTGAGCTTTTCAAAAGCGCCCAGACAGGCATTCCACAGGGTCCCCTTGCCAGGCCCTGGCCCCCAGTCCAGAGGCGCCCCCTCACCCCCCCTTCCTGTTCTGCACCTGCTCCTCCCTCGGGGAAGCCAGTGCCGGAACTTCTGACAGACGTTTGTTGCTAGGCTCTGCAGGAAAGTGCTTTGAAAACCTAAACATAAATGCTCACCGTGAACTTATTACCCCTCTTTCTCCTCCTGCAGAGGTGAGCCGATAGGCAGTTACCCCATTTCCCACATGGCCGCCACCTGCTCTGTCCAGTTCAGTAGCCAGAGCCACGTGCGGCTGTGAAATGTAACCACGGCAGTGCTCCGTGGCCTCTGTGCTGGTGGCTGATGTATTAGGACGTTCCCGTCCCCGAGGGAAGTTCTGCAGGAGAGGGGGGTGCAGGGCGGAGTGCACAGGGGCTTCGGGAGGGCCACTCGTCTCCCGTGCTTCCGAGGGCCCCCGGCGGCTGTGCTCGCTCTGGGTGCTCGGGACACAGCGCACAGGGTAGTCTCTGCTCCTAAGAGCCCTGCCTTCTGGGGGCAGGAGAAGGACACGAGGTCATGCTGTCGCTCTGTGTGACACGTGGTGGTGAGGCTACAGAGAGACATACGGTGGGCACAGGGGACCGAGAGAGAGCGCGACGAGTGCCCTCCAGACAGGGTGGCCAGGGAGGCGCTTTGAGGAGGCGGCCCGTTGAGCGGAGCCCTCCCGTATGGGGTGAGTGAGGTCAGGGTCATGTCGGAGAAGAGCTTTCCAGGCGGAGATAATAGTGAGACCAAGGCCGTTGGTGGGTCTGCTTGGTGTGGTCCAGGGCCAGCAAGGAGCCGGTGTGGCAGGAGCAGAGCGGGGGGAGGGGAGGGAGGGGTGAGGCCAGAGGGGGAGGAGGGGCCCAGGAAAGGCCCCACAGGAAGAGTAGAGCCAGGGGTCGGGCCTCTGGCTGATCCTCTGAGTGGGATGGAGGCCACGGGAGCAGGCACGCGGCGTGCTCTGAGCCATCCTGTTAAAGCATCCCTATGGCAGGGGTGAGAATAGAGCACGGGGCAGCGGAGGGAGCCAGGAGACCAAGGGAGGAGGCAGGTGGAGACCAGGCAGGCGATGGAGACGAGCTGGACAGGGCGGGGAGCGGCGCTGAGTTGTGGATATGTTTTGAGGGCCGAGTAGAGCCAGTGGGATTTGCTGGGAGTGGGTGCGGGCTGACAGAGAGGAGTCGGATGTAAGTGAAGACCTGGCCCTCAGCCGATGGAAGACTGGGGGTGCCCTAGCTCACTCACGGAAGCCTCTCACGGCAGCGCCTCCCTGTCTGCCGCCCTCCTGCGTCAGCACCTCTGTGCTCAGCTGCCCCTCCTGCGTGTGTTTGCTCTACAAGCTGTGTTTCTTTTTCTTTTATAAATATACTAGAGGCCCGATGCACGAAAATGTGTGCAAGAGTAGGCCTTCCTTCTCCCAGCTGCCGGCACCGGCTTCCCTCTGGCACCCAGGACCCGGCTTCGTCCGCAATGACATCTGGTCTAATTAGCATATTGCCCTTTTATTATTATAGACTAGAGGCCTGATGCACGAAATTCATGCAAGAGTAGGCCCTCGCAGCCATGGCTTCATCCGGAAGGTCATCCAGATGGTCGTTCTGCTGTTCAGCCATTCGGTCAATTTGCATATTATGCTTTTATTATTATAGGCTAGTTCCCTGGTGTACTACTTTGTGCACATTGAAAGGAAATTAATTAGAAGGTGGCCATCAGGGTGGGACTGAGCTAGACAGGCCGGACACACCCTGGCCTCCATCCTACTCAGAGTTCTCCCTGGCCGGCCACACCTGGGGCGGCGCCGGGGCTCGAAGGGCATCTGCAGAGTGAGTGGGGTCCCTCGGGCAGGTGGGGTCCCTCGGCCTGGCCTACGGGGATCGGGCCGAAACAGGCAGTCCAACATCCCCCAAGGGGTCCCGAGTGTGAGAGGGCACTCTGCAAAGTTGCTGTTGGTTAGCAGTTACTGCGTGGAGCGTCTGCCCCCTGGTGGTCAGTGCGTGTCATACCTACCGGCCACTTGGCTGGTAGGCTGCTCGCTTAGCCTTTTATATACATAGATTTTTATTGATTTCAGAGAAGGGAGAGGAAGACAGAAACATCAATGATGAGAGCAAATCATTGATTGGCTGCCTTTTACACGCTCCCTACTGGGGATCAAGCCCACAAACCAGCCATGTACCCTGACTGGGAATCAAATCATGACCTCCTGGTTCATAGGTTGATGCTCAACCACTGAGCCACGCCAGCCAGGCCAAGCTGTGTTTCTTGGCTGGTTGTCTGCAGGATGCTGTGTGAGCATCAGAGGACTCGCCAGCCAGGTCCCTGCGTGAGGTGGGGAGCCGGCATGTCACAGAGCCGGGAGTGTAGGGCGGGGCAGAGGCCTGGGCGGCAAAGGCTGCTGCGTGTGCAGGTGTCCTCGGAGCATCACTTCTCCTCTCTGCGTCTTCGTGCCCCTGCACAGCGGGAGGGCGGCGCTCTGGAGAGGGGGTGTGCGTTGTGGAAGGATCACAGGGTGTGGAGTCACACAGGCCGGGGTAGAGTCCAGCTTCCTGCCTGTGCGACCTTGGGCAGGTGAGCTAGCCTCCATGAGCCTTAGTTTCCTCATCTCTAAAATGGGAGGAATGGAATTTGGGTATGGCCTGGCCGGCGTGGCTCCGTGGTTGAGCATCGACCTATGAAGCAGGAGGTCACGGTTCGATTCCCAGTCAGGGCACATGCCCAGTGTGGGGCGTGCAAGAGGCAGCCAATTCTCTCTCATCATTGATGTTTCTCTCTCCCTTCCTCTCTGAAATCAATAAAAACATATTTTAAATAAAAAGAAATCGGGTATCTAGAGTGCTGGGCATACACCTAGCACTAGGGAAATAATAGCCATTATTATAGTTACTGACATCACGGAGAGCTGCCCAGTCTGTGATTCAGAGCATGTAGGTAAAGGGTGTGTCCTTACCATGGGGCCAGGCCCTGGGTCAGGGGGTCAGGGGGCATGTGGCAAGGGCAGAATGAACACATTGTGAGGATGAGGGGCGGCGGGGGCTGGTGTCTGGTGGGCAAGGCCGGGCTCTCCATTGGGATTTTCCAGGAGGGGACCAGACCTGGGCGCCTTCTCCACATGGATGATGGACCAGCTGACGGGAGGCCGCCCCGTGCACGGCAGCCCACGTCCACTCCGTCGCCGCTGTGTGGGCTGGCGTGCCCTGTGTGACAGCCAGGAGGCGTGCGCGGCATTAATGCCTCCGGCTGAAATGCCAGCCCTGGTTTGTGGCGTCCCTGTGGCAGACCAGGAAAAGCCCGCATTCCTCCTCCCTCCTGGGTTTAGGTTCCGGTCCTTTGCTGCTCCTTAAACACAATCTCCGAGGTGACGGGAGGCAGTGACTGGGCTAGCGGAGTCATTCCTGACCCCGTCCAAAGCGCACCCTGCACTTTTCCTACATGCGTGCGGCGTGACGTGGTTTTTGTTTCGTGACGATTTCTGTATTTTCTTGTAGCCTGGACACATTTCCAGAGACGCTCAAGGAACTTGGGAGGACGGAGTGGTTTTTCAGAAGTGTGCAGTGGTAAGTGCTCGGAGGGGGCTCACGCTCCGAGGGGAGATCATGGGGTTTTGCCCACATCATCGATGAGCGAGGTGATGCGTTTAAGAACTGGGAGATGGCACGGTTACCTACCCAGGTCTGGGCACGTGAGCGACGAGCCGGCCGACGAGGGATTTACATGGTATTTCACCAGGGCTACGTGTTTTGGTGGCGATGAAATTAGTGTTAGCGAAAATCCACTGGGATCCCTTACAGCAGGTTTTCACAGGGCGTGGTGCTTGACAGCTGGAAGGGTTGTTCACCATCTTCTAGGTCTTGCATCCTACGAGACGGCTTTCGCATCGTCCTGGTGGGGGGCCCCCAAGCCCACCGTCCGGCTCTGGTTCGGTAGAAGGCAGCACCACCCTAGCTGGTTTGCTCAGTGGTTAGAGCACTGGTTCCCGGACTGAAGGGTCCTCCCCATTCAGGGGCATGTGTCTTGGTTGCAGGCTCGATCCCCGGCCCTGATCGGGGCATGTGCAGGAGGCAGCCAGTTGACGTGTCTCTCTCACCTCTAGGTTTCTCTCTCTGTCCCTCCCCCTTCCTTACACTCTCTAAAAACCAGTGGGAAAATATCCTCGAGTGAGGATTGACAAAGCAAAACGAACAGAAGGCCTCACAGCACTCAGCAAGCGGCTGTGCTCACAGAGTTCACAGCAGAGGGAGGTGGGTTAAAGTCAGCAAAGAAAATCACCCGTGGGACAGCGTTTCATTTTCCAGTGAAGCGGGACGTCCGCCAGGGACGCTCACCTGAGCCTTGGTGTCCAGGATTTTTATGGGGGTGGGTCAGTGACTGAGTCTCCAGCCCCCCCAGACAGAGGTCATCATGACACAGCGTGGCCCGTGGTCCCCCCCCGCCCCCCCAGGAATCCCGATGTGAGCACACACTCCCTGTTGTGGCTGAGGCCACAGGTATCACAGGTGTGTGACCCCCTTACCAGGTGTTTCAAGGCCGTTAGAGGTCAGTCCCGCAGGACCGGGTCCAGGGCCAGCCTTCCCTTGGGACGTACATCGGGGGGGGGGGCAGCCCGAGCCGTCTGAGCGAACCCTCGTCACAGCCCTCATCCTCTCCCAGGCCCTCAGGTGGCCTGTTCCCCGCCCCCTCCAGTGAGTGCTCCCGTCTCTTCATGTCCTAGAGACCTTTTCTCCACGTGCATGCCATCCTAAGTATATGTGTGTG
This sequence comes from Eptesicus fuscus, assembly GCF_027574615.1. Classification (NCBI taxonomy): domain Eukaryota; kingdom Metazoa; phylum Chordata; class Mammalia; order Chiroptera; family Vespertilionidae; genus Eptesicus; species Eptesicus fuscus. The sequence goes on along the minus strand of NC_072474.1, from coordinate 114,325,393 downwards.
TGTGTGTGTGTGCTTGTGTGTGTGTGTGCGCGTGCGTGTGTGCTTGTGTGTGTGCTTGTGTGTGTGTGCGCGTGCGTGTGTGCTTGTGTGTGTGTGCGTGTGTGTGCTTGTGTGTGTGTGTGTGTGTGTGCTTGTGTGTGTGTGCTTGTGTGTGTGTGTGTGTGTGTGCTTGTGTGTGTCTGGACACACACCTTCCTCTTCCCCTTCCACAGGGGGCGTGCCCAGCACACGCAGTCTCCAACCTGCTTTCTGCACTTGCGTCCCTGCGTCACTTTCCTGGGGACGTGCCGGGCGAAGGAGGGGGCGGGAGGGTGGCAGGTGAGCCAGAGAGGGCAGCAGGGCGCGCTTGCAGAGCCCGGGTGGGGAGCCCCGCTGTTGGGCCCTGGGCTGCTTCCAACAGCCGAGCCAGACGTGGCCGGGCAGAACCTGGGGGGGCACAGCCTGCAGGCAGGAGCCGGCTCGGGCGACGCTGGAGACCAGATGGCAGGCAGAGGCCCCGAGCGGGCTCCGGGGCCAGCTCTCCCACATCGGGGAGTGAGACCGACCACGGCTTGCTTCTCTCGGGGGCACCAGGGTCGCGCTCCCCGGCCTGACCTTGGCTCTGTGCCGGGTGCTTCCTCTCCGTTTCTCCGAGGAACGCTGTCACCGCCTCCCAGGGTCCCGGTTACTGCGGACGCCACAAACCAGGCCACAGCGAGGCTGTGCCAGACCCTCCCCGGCCTCCAGATCAGCCCGGGGAATTCTCAGCACCTTTGTGAGACCCTCGTGCCCTCTGCCCTAGAGACGTTTCGTGCCATGTGCATGTGTGTGTGCACATGCGTGTTCCCCTACACATATGTATACACACGCGCATGCATACACGGACCTCTGCCTGACCTAGCATGCCCACGTCGAACCAGAGCACCGTTTTAGGGAGTGGGCCTTGTCGCCGAGTCCGCCCTCCCTTCGTCCCGCCGCAGGTGTCCGGGCCGAGCGTGGCGCCGACGGCCCAGGTGCGTCTGCTGGTGAACAACACCCCGGGGCCGGGGGCCGCCGACCTGGCGGATCTGCTTTTGCTGGACAACATCACTGGCCTCGCCGTCAGGGAGTCGGCGGGAAACAGGACCGCGGCCGGGCTGCAGGCCTTCAGGAGGCAGCTTCTGCAAGGTGATGGCAGCGGGCCGGCAGGGAGGGAGTGACAGGCTCACGGAGCATGGGGTCGCCCACAGGCGTGTTCTCAGACACGGCACACGTGTTCTCCCGGCGGATGGGTCGTCAGAGGAGGGGACCGCCTTCCAGTATCTGCATCTGACAGGCTGGATCTGTTACTTAACTTACAGAGAGATAGGATTTGGGGAAAGAGTCTTTAAAAAATGACATATATTCCATTCTTATGAAAAATTTCAAACATGAGCAAAGATGGAGTGATAGTGAATCCCAGTACGTCCGTCACCACCACATGACCAAAATGGCCGCCACGCAGAAAGCGGAGCCCGTGTGGGGGTGCTGGAGAGAGGTCTGAGCAGAGAGGTGGTCCCATGTGAGGCTGCTGTAGCCCGTCACACAGGGAGGCGAGGTTGGAGGACGTGCGTAGGTAAGGCCGCGCGGCCCGCTGAGGCCCCGGCGCCCTGCACTGCCCCCCCAGGCCTGGCCTGGTGCTGCCTGGCGGGGTCCACGTGGCAGCGGGTACCCTGTCACCGGGGCCCAGAGTCTGCAGAGGCCTTCCCTTAGCGTGGAGCGGATGCTGGGATGAACACATCCCGCCTGGATTCCGAACCAAACAGAAAGGTTCTAGATTTCCTGCGAGAGGGAGCTGAACACGTCCTGCACTGGGAGACAGACCCCCGTCCCGGGCAGTGCTGGGGGGGGGGCAGGTATGACATCACAGGAGCAGAGAGGGGCTCCTGCCCCTGGCACCTGCCCACAGCCCCTCCCAAGGGGAAAAGCCAGGGTGCCAGGGGTGGGCATGCTCTCCCCGCTAACAGGTGGGGGAGTCTCACAGGCTCCCCTGCTGCCCACGTGGGCCTCGGTGGCCACCTCCTCTTAAAGATGTGGCTGTCTGGGGGGTGGTGAGACGTGGGGGTCTGGGGGGTGGTGAGACGTGGGTGTCTGGGGGGTGGTGAGACGTGGGGGTCTGGTGGTGGTGAGACGTGGCTGTCTGGGGGTGTTGGGTGTGGCTGTCTGGTGGTGGTGAGACGTGGGGGTCTGGGGGGTGGTGAGACGTGGGGGTCTGGGGGGTGGTGAGACGTGGGTGTCTGGGGGGTGGTGAGACGTGGGGGTCTGGGGGGTGGTGAGACGTGGGGGTCTGGGGGTGGTGAGACGTGGGTGTCTGGGGGGTGGCGGGATGTGGGTGTCTGGGGGGTGGCGGGACGTGGGTGTCTGGGGGTGGCGGGACGTGGGTGTCTGGGGGTGGCGGGACGTGGGGGTCTGGGGGGTGGTGGGACGTGGGTGTCTGGGGGGTGGTGAGACGTGGGTGTCTGGGGGTGGCGGGACGTGGGTGTCTGGGGGGTGGTGGGACGTGGGTGTCTGGGGGGTGGTGGGACGTGGGTGTCTGGGGGGTGGTGGGACGTGGGTGTCTGGGGGTGGCGGGACGTGGGGGTCTGGGGGGTGGTGAGACGTGGGTGTCTGGGGGTGGTGGGACGTGGGTGTCTGGGGGGTGGTGAGACGTGGGTGTCTGGGGGGTGGCGGGACGTGGGTGTCTGGGGGGTGGCGGGACGTGGGTGTCTGGGGGGTGGTGGGATGAGGGGGTCTGGGGTGAGGCGGGCATGGCTGCGTGGCAGAGGCCCCTGTCCTGACCCCCATATGCCTTCTCTCTGAGCAGTCGGAGACTCCTTCTCAGTCAGCTACACGGCCTCGCTGGAGGCCGGGGACCTTGGGCGGGGAGAGGTCCTGCTGCTGCCGGCCCTGCTCACCTTCCAGAGCGCCTCCACGGTGCGTGTCGCTGCGTCGCTCGCTGTCTGCCTGCTCACCGCCCGGGAGGAGGTTTTAGCAACACCCACACGTCACTGGGAGAGAAGTGCTCCCCCCTCCTCTGTCTCTCCCTCCCTCCCTCCCTCCCTCCCTCCCTCCCTCCCTCCCTCCCTCCCTCCCTCCCTCCCTCCCTCCCTCCCTCCCTTCTCTCCTCCCTCCTCTGTCTCTTCCTCCCTCCCTCCCTGCCTCCCTCCCTGCCTCCCTCCCTGCCTCCCTCCCTGCCTCCCTCCCTCCCTTCTCTCCTCCCTCCTCTGTCTGTCCCTCCCTCCCTCCCTCCCTCCCTCCCTCCCTCCCTCCCTCCCTCCCTCCCTTTCCTCCTCCCTCCTCTGTCTGTCCCTCCCTCCCTCCCTCCCTCCCTCCCTCCCTCCCTCCCTCCCTCCCTCCCTTTCCTCCTCCCTCCCTCCCTCCCTCCCTCCCTGCCTTCCTCCTTCAGTGACATCAAATTCCGGATAAGTGCACGGGCCCAGGCATCTCACACACTTAGCCGTGAGCCGGGGGCCCTGAGCCCCTCATTATGACCTTGAATGACCACCCAACGCCGTGGGCCTGCGGCAGACTTCGGGGATCACTGATGCTAGATGTTGATTCCCGCGCTGGGCCTTGCGCAGAACGCGCTCCAGCCAGTGGCCTCACCTGGTTGGTGTGCGGGAGCTGCGTGACCAGGTGCCGCGGTGAGATGGCTCAACACAGCAACCCAGGCCCTCGCACCGGGAGGCTGGAGCCCGGGTCAGGGTGTCCGAGGGTGGCTCCCTCTGAGTCTGTCCCCCTGTGTCCGCCCCTCCTCTCATACGGACCCCAGTCCCACTGGAGAGAGCCCGCCCCGATGGCCTCATCTGCCCTTAGTGACCCCCGAGAGGACCCCGTCTCTGATCACACTGGGGTAGGGCTTCACCTAGGGGTTTTGGGGGTCACGATTCGGCCCGTGCATTCACCTTGCTGTTAATCCCCGTGGGCGGTGAATGGCCTGGTTGTGGCGTGTGGCAGGCGCTGTGCACTCGGGGGGCCCGGGAGGGGGAGGTTCCGTCCTTGTCCTCACGCAGCTCACATGCCAGTTGCTTTGGCCTTTAGTTCGGACGTCAGCCCTGGAGGAAGTGTATTCATGGGCCTGAGAAACAAGACTCAGAGGGGACTGCCTGCCCAGGTCACAGGGCAGCGTCAGACTCAGACCCTCAGCTGCCGGCCCTCGCGCCCGAGGCTGCCGGGCCTGCGTGTGGCGTTGCTGCTGCGATAGGGGGAACATCCCAGGTAAAGTTAGATCAATCGGAAGGTTCCAGAAGCGAAGGACCGGATACACGAAAACAACATGAAACTGTCGGAAAAGACAAATCTCTCAGAAAATAATTCAGGACAAAGTCAAGGACGGAGGACAGAGAGGCGTAAAACATAGAGATGAAACGGCCTAGAAGCAGTCCCGGTTTCAGAGGCCTGGCAGCCGGGCGAGGTAAATCAAGTCTCAGATGACATGACCGTCGGAGCCAGCGCTGCAGCTCGGGCCTGCAGGGAGGGTTGTGCAGGGAGGGGCCGCGGCCGCGCCCCTGCCTTCACGCTCTGGCCGGACGGACGCGTTTCCCAGCCCGAGTGTTTGCCGCGAGCTGGGTGAGGACGGATGTTCTGCAGAGGATGTTTGGCAGAGGGTGTTTGGCAGAGGCAAAGACCGGCTCCGCAGCGCTGGGAGCCCCTGTCTGCTCGGGCCTGGGTGCCGGGCGCCAGGGCGGGCGGAGAAAGAGGAGTGCGCAGTGAGCCAGTTATGACCTGGCCGGCGCGCTCCCTGCCGCGGCTGCCACTGTCTCGGTGAGGACACGGGTTAGGATCACAGCCTCCGGAGAGAAGGCAGCTTCCCAGGCCACCTTCCCCCCTGACGGACTGTAAGACCCCTGCACGCTCTGTCACCCCAACAGTCACGGGCCCCTTCGGGCTCTGGGCACAGTGGGTGGGAAGTATACCAAACGTTACCCATGCGTCAGACTCCAACACCCGTTGACCAACACGCTCCTCGTTTGTTTTCTAGAACAGAACACAGCTGAAAGCCCTTCTCACCATCACGGCAGAGGACACGGTAACGGTAAGAGGAGATTCCAGCCGGGGCGCCCCTGCTGCCCAGTCCCCGGCCTCAGCCTGGGAGGGGCCGGCCGTGCCCCACAGCAGGCTGGGGCTGCGCGCAGTCTGGGGTCGCAGGGACCCCGCCCCTGAGGACCCCGGGGCAGGGCTCCTGGGGAAGGTCCGCTGAGGCCCGAATGCTACAGCCAGGCTGCCGCATGTGCAGCCCAGGCCCACCGTGGACCGGCTCTGGGCCCTGGGGCCCTGGGTTTAACCGCTGCTACTGTGGCATTATAATCCGTAAAACAGACCAAACCAGCGCCTCCTTTAGGGTGTTCTTGGGGGAAGTACATGGATTAATGCACATAAAGCTCTTCGAACCATCTCTGGTGCTTTGTAGCTGGCATGCTCATACATGGTCGCCACAGGGCAGAGGGCAGTGAGGGTGATGCTGCTGCTGATAGTGATGATGATGATGGTGGTGGTGGTGTTGGTGGTGGTGATGGTGATGATGGTGGTGGTGGTGTTGATGGTGATGGTGATGATGGTGGTGGTGGTGGTGATGGTGGTGATGGAGATGATAGTGATGATAGTGGTGGTGGTGATGGTGATGGTGATGATAGTGATGATGGTGGTGGTGGTGATGGTGAAGGTGATGATAGTGATGATGGTGATGATGGTGGTGGTGGTGGTGGTGATGGTGGTAATGATGGTGATGGAGATGACAGTGGTAATGATGTGATGGTGAGGAGGAGGATGGTGGCAAGGATTCCGATGGCGATAGTGACAGTGATGATGGTGATGATGATGGTGGAGATGATGGTGATATTGATGATGATAATGGTACGTCTTGAGATCTCACTGTTCTCTAGCCATCTTCATGGCGGAGGGAAGTCCGGGGAGCAGGACCTAGCTTCATTAAGCAACACTGATAAATGAAGACGGGTGAGGAGACGGAAGTAAGGGTTGTGAGAGGGCCTGCCCCAGGAGGCAGCCTCCACCTGCACTTGCTTATCACGTGGTGTCAGAAGGTAGGAATCGGAGGCGAGGCGGGGAGAATGAGGGCGGATCCGCAGAGCCGGCCCTGGCGCTGCCCACTTCTAGGTCCAGGCATTCATTCCTGCAGCTGAGCTGCTCAATAAGCGAGGTCCTGCTCCCCGACCCGCCACAACACTCCGTGACCTGCCGCTCCGCGACCCGCCGCACCGCTCCCCGACCCTCCGCACTGCCTCTGCGCTTCAGATTCTCTTGGCCCCACGACTGGCCAAAGTAGAGCAGGATCTCAAGGTGGAGACTGAGACGGTGGAGGTGGGAGAGGGAGAAAGGCGAGGTGGCCTGGCTCAGTTGACCTGTTCTCGGTCATGAAGTAGGTGTGGAGGAGAGAGGGGGGTCTGGTCCTGCCTCACCCTGCCTGCCTGTAACTCTGCCCCAGAACTGATGTTTCTCATCAGTCAGACCAGTAGCTGCTCCATGCTGTGGGAGGTTGGAGCTAACAGTATTTTAGGAAAACCCCACAGCCCGCGGGACCGTGGGCAGTGTGATGGGTGGGGAGGAGCCGAACTTCGGAGCCAGCAGTTAGCTCTGCATTTTCTCAGCTGCGGACTGTGGTGATCTCTCTAATCTCTCCGCATCTCCCTTTGTGTGTCAGTGCAGTGGGGGTAATGCAGCCCCCTCGGCTCGCTGACGACTGAGGGATGCAAAGCCATAACACACTTCCTTCGTTTCCTGGGGCGGCCGTAAGAAATTATTTCAAACTGGGGAGCTTGGAACAGCGGAAACTCACGGCTCCCCAGGTCTGGAGGCCGGAAGTCTTGGAATCAAGATGTGGGCGGGGCCGTGTTCCCTGCCAAGGCTCCGGAGAAGAATCCATGGAGGCCTCCTCTGGCTTGTAGCTGCGTCACTCCCATCGCTGCCTCCGTGGTCACGTGGCCGCCTCTGTGTGTGTGTGTGTCTGCCTCCACGCCGCCCTGTCCTTGTGAGGACACGGTCATTGGATTAGGATCCCCCCCCACCCCCCAATTCAGTATGACTTCACCTTAACCTGATCACTTCTGCAAAGACCTCATTTCCAAAGGCAGTCATTTTCGTCGGTCCTCGGCGTGCAGACTTCACCGTATCTTTTCAGAGGACGCAGGTCAACCCCTGCACACCCCTGGCCCAGGCACTCGCATGTTGTCGGTGAGCAAACGTCATTAATTCCCCTTCCCGCCCCGTTCTTCTTCTAAAGCTGCAAAGAAAGGATCTGCCTCCGTGACAGAGCGGCCTTCAGCACCGATGGCCTCAAGGTCGCTCTGTGACGACCTTGGTTCTCTTTCGACAAGAGCGTTGGGTCTCCTCCCCTCAGTGTTGGACAGTAACCTCCGTGCACTGCTGTTCCTACTCCTCCGGCTCACTGTCCTGCTCTTATCTGGCAGCTGCACACATCAGGCGCCGAGGGCGAGTCCCGCTCACGGAGGACGCGCCGTTCGTTCCGGTGCGGATCGCAATGTGAGACTTAGATCAGGCTGTCGGCGATGGGGCCTCAGACAGCAGCTCTGTGCAGAGGCTGGTCGTCCAAGGCGAGTCTCATGTGGCCTTGGCCTTGGGTGCAGGTTCCAGGAGACCGCTGGGCCGGAGCGCCTGTGTCTGACGTGACTTGGCTCTGACTGCCTGGAAGGCTGGGCTGGCCTCATGGGTCTGTCAGGAAAACTTCACCTTGGCCGCAGCCAGGAACGAGGAATAGGCGAGCCGTCTTCAGGCGGCTGAACTGCACTCCATCTTCCCGTCATCTGGAGGCATTTTCAATTAACCTTGTGTCACACGTGGGTTTCCCAGAAGCAGAGGCTGAGACAGAGCTTGGGGTGAGGCGTTCACCAGCGTGCGGAAGGCAGTTGGCACAGCAGGCCTGAGGCTGCCGTCCTTGGAGAGGCCGGCTGGCGAGGGAGGCCCTGGGTGGGCATTTGGGGATGTGGACTGATCCAGGAGGGCTGCCACTATTCCCCAAGCTGACAGGAGTGGCTTGCTGCACCTAAACCGCTTTTATAGACAACACTAGAGGCCCGGTGCATGAAATTCATGCACGGGGAGGGGGGGTCACTCATCTCGGCCTGCACCCTCTCCAATCCTGGACCCCTCAGGAGATGTCTGCCTCTTGCAATCTGGGACCGCTGGCTCCTAACCTCTCGCCTGCCTGCCTGCCTAATCACCCCTAATTCCTCTGCCTGCCTGCCTGATTGTCCCTAACTGCTCCCCTACTGGCCTGATGGACCCTAACTGCTCCCCTACCTGCCTGATGGCCCCTAACTGCTCCCCTACCTGCCTGATGGCTCCTAACTGCTCCCCTGCTGGCCTGATTGCCCCTAACCGCCTCTGCCTCGCCCCGCACCCAGGACCCAGGATTCCCTCCTCTGGCCGGTCGCAGGCACCTGGGACCCGGGCTTCCCTCCCTCTGGCTGGCCGCAGGCATCCAGGACCTGGCTGGCTTCGCCCAGGCCGGCCGCAGCCGCTGGCGCCTGGGACCATGGGGCAGGTGGCTTGTCCCTCTCCTGGGCCACAGCCTGGCTGGTCCCCATTCCTCTCTCGCAAGGTCATTTGTGCCTGACTGGTCCCCACTCCTCTCTCTCCAGGGTTGAGTGTCTTAGCTGTTACGGCGTGAGGGTGTGACGACTATTTGCATATTAGCTCTTTATTAGATAGGATATTTTGTGCTGAACACCTGCTTTCCTCCTGGGAGCTGGGATTTGGGCACATGCCAGGCAGCGGGTGCCTCGGGCCGTTCCTGAATGAACAGACACCCTGGGCACTGAGTCTCTAATGAGTTGGGCTGGTGGACAGCATTTCCCGTGAGTTGTCACCCTCGTTGCTTGGGGAATAAAGCATGTCCCGTGTGACTCTGGGAGAGGACTCTGGCTCCTGGTTGCCACTGGATTTCAACCGCGTGCCTTTTTCCTTTGCTGATTTGCGTGGACTCTTGCTGTGATAAATCAGCCGTGAGTGTGACTATATGATGGGTCCTGTGAGTCCTCTTAGTGAATCGTCAAACCTGGGGGCAGTTGGGGGTTCCCCCATCCAGTCAGTGGTCACCTGTGAGAGGAGGAGGAGGAAATAGGATGGAGAGAGGAGGAAGTCGAGCTGTGATCCAGCTCACAAAGCCTCCCCCTCCCCCTCCCCCAGTAGGGGGCTTTGGAGGGAGTTTTGCCTGGCCCACCATCCCTCTTGAGGCTGAAATGACTGCCAGGATGCCCCTGCTGTGCTGTTACCAGGGTAAGCTGTTCTTGGAAGGGCATGACCTCAGGCAGGTGTTTCTCTGCAGCTGATCTAGACCATGAACCTGGAGGTCTGTGACCCCACAGCCCATAGCTGGGCTCCAAGTCCTTTCTGGAAGGAAGAGCTGGATGGTATAACTTCTCATTTACCAAACTGACCTTAAAGAGTATTTATTACTAGAGGCCCGGTGCACGAATTCATGCACCATAGGGTCCCTCAGCCTGGCCTGCAGGATCAGGCTGAAAACAGCTCTCCGACATCCCCCAAGGGGTCCCGGATTGTGAGAGGGCGCAGGCCAGGCTGAGGGATCCCACCAGTGCACGATCAGGGTTGGGGAGGGACGTGAGAAGTTGGCCAGCTGGGGAGGGACCTCAGGAGGCTCCAGGGCATGTTTAGCCCATCTCGCTCTGTCCCAATTGGCTGGACTCTAGCAGCAAGCTAACCTACCAGTTGGAGCGTCTGCCCCCTTGTGGTCAGTGCATGTCATAGCAACTGGTCAACTGGTCAATTGTCTGCCCCCTGGTGGTCAGTGCACATCATAGGAAGCGGTTGAGCAGCCTTAGTATATCCGTAGCATATTACACTTTGATTGGTTGAACAGCCGACCGGTCAACCAGACACTTAGCATATTAGGCTTTTATTATATCCTGTATAATAAAAGGCTAATATGCAAATCGACCAAATGGCAGAACGACCGGTCACTATGATGCGCACTGACCACCAGGGGGCAGACACTCAATGCAGGAGTTCCTCCCTAGTGGTCAGTATGCTCCTACAGGGAGAGCGCCACTCAGCTAGAAGCCGGGCTCAAGGCTGGTGAGCACAGCGGCGGTGGCGGGAGTCTCTCCTTCCTCTGTGGCAGTGCTAAGGATGGATGTCTGACTGACGGCTTAGGCCCACTCCCCACAGCAGGCCTAAGCCGTCAGTCAGACATCCCCTGAGGGCTCCCAGACTGCGAGAGGGTGCAGGCCAGGCTGAGGGACTCCCCGCTCCCCCCGAGTGCATGAATTCCGTGCACCGGGCCTCTAGTAGGATTATAATTTTTGTCTCCTGTTGATACAAGTAGTACATGCCCACTGTAGAGATCGCAGAAAACAGAAACCTAGCCCTAGCCAGTTTGGCTCAGTGGATAGAGTGTCAGCCTGCGGACTGAAGGGTCCTGAATTCGATTACTGGTCAGGGTGCATGCCCAGGTTGTGGGCTCAGTCCCCAGTGGGGAGTGTGCAGGAGGCAGCCGATGAATGATTCTCTCTCATCATTGATGTTTCTATCTTCTCCCTCTCCCTTCCTCTCTGAAATCATTTAAAATATATATTTAGAGAGAGAGAGAGAGTAAAATCACAGAAACCTAAAGAGGAGACTCATCAAATCCTCATACTCAACACAGTTCCAGGGGGTTTCTTCATAGGTTACATACGTGTCTGTGTGCGTGGATATTATTTTTACTTTAGTGAAATTGGGATCTTCCTGTGCATATAGTTTTGTATCTTCTTTAAAAATCTTACATTAGGATATAAGCATTATATTATTAAAAATTCACACAAAAATCAGTTGCATTTCTCTCCACTTACAATGAACAATACAAAAAGGAAATTATGAAAACAATTTAATTTACTGTAGCATCAAGGAGAATTGGGTACTAGGGAAGAAACGTAACCAAGAGGAGAAAGACGTGTGCACTGAGCACCACCAAGTGCCGCTGAGGGAAATGGGAGGAGGCACAGCCATCCTTGCAGGAGGACCGGAAGACCTCATGTTGTTCTGATCCACATATTCAGTGCAATTTCTGTCAAAATGCCAATGGCATCTTTTTGCAGAAATAGGAAAACCCATCCTAAAATTCATATGGACTCTCAAGGAACTCTGAATTGCCAAAATAACCTAAAAAGAACAAAACTGGAAGTCATACATTTCCTGACTTCAAAATGTACCACAAAGCTACAGTCCTCAGAACTGTGGTATTGGCGAAAGACAGACATGGACCAGTGGAATAGAAGAAAAAGCCCAGGATAAAACCTCGCATGTACAGTCAAATGATTTCCCACAAGAGTGACAAGACCATGCCATGGGGGCAAGGACAGCCATTGCAACAAATGATGTTGGGGATACGGGATCTCCACGTGCACAAGAATGAAGTTGAGCCCTTACCTTACAGCACCTACCAAAATTAGCTCAAGATGATCAGAGACAAATGTAAGATCTAAAACGATGAAACTCTTAGGAGAAAACGTAGAGGGAAAGCTTCATGGCATTGGGTTGGCAATGATTTCCTGGCTATGACACCAAAAGCACAGGCGACAGAAGGAAAAATAGGAAAATTAGCCTTCCTTTAAGGGAACCCTGAGTAGGTGGCACGCTGGGTCCATCCTTGTTCTGCTCTAAGTTGTAGCTCAACCTGAAAGATGTGAAGTATGGCCGCCAGTGAATCCCTGTCCCGCTCTTGTCCCCGTAGGTTCTACCAAACCATGGCCTTCACGCAGCCGGGTTCTTCGTGGCCTTCCTCGCCTCCCTTGCGCTGACCTGGGTCACTCTTTTCTTCATGGTTCGGCATCCGTGTTTGCAGAGAAGCATGTTCACCAGACATCAGGTGAGTCTCCACACGCATCTTCTTCCCCGGGGGGTCGTTTGCTTGGTGATGGTTGTGAAGTTGAAGTTCATCCTCCAGTTCAGTGGCTCTCAACCCTGGGTGGACATCACAGTCCCCCGGGGAACTGTGGACAAACACTCATGTCCGGGCCCCTGCAGGACATTGGGTTGCCCCTGATGTGTCCCCATCATTGCTCATTTCTTTCTTTTTTTAAAAAAAACATATTTTATTGACTTTTTACAGAGAGGAAGGGAGAGGGAGAATTAGAAATATTGATGAGAGAGAAACATCGATCAGCTGCCTCTTGCACACCCCCTACTGGGGATGTGCCTGCAACCAAGGTACATGCCCTTGACCGGAATCGAACCTGGAACCCTTCAGTCCGCAGGCGAATGCTCTATCCACTGAGCCAAACCGGTTAGGGCCGTTGCTCCCTGGATGATTGTAGTGAGGGCCAGTGTGGAGAACCCCTGCGGTCTAGATGAATAACGGCTCGCCCACCTGTGTGGCCAGCCCCGTAGTCTCGCCGCAGCCTAACTCAGGTTCTGTTCCACACTCCCGCCGAAATGCTGCTGCAGACTCACTTCATCCTCGGGGAAGCCCGGACGCCCTCGCCTGGCTTACAAAGCCCCGGGCCCTGCCTCCGCCCACCTCTCCTGCCACTTTCCGCCTCACGCTGCAGCCGAACCCTCCACCCAGTGACTTGGCGTTCTCTGGGAGTGCGAGCTCTCCACGCTCGCCTCAGAAGCTTCTTCAGTCTCTGCTCTTCAATGAGCATAATCTTGACCTGTCCTTTCAGCTCGGGCCTTGCCTGTCCTGGAAGTCAGCGCTGGCCACTTCCTGGCCCAGTGAGGGGCTTCTCTCTGGGTTCCCACACTAGGTTCTGTAGACCCCACGCAGCACTGCCCTCATCTCTCGGCCCCTCTGTGAAGTCCTCAATCTCCATATTCCTGTCTTGGTCTGGGTTCCCCCAGAAGCGCTTCCTGAGACCAGGATCCCAATGCAGGCAGTTTATATGGGAAGGGGCCCCAGGGAATGATGGTGGGGGCGGGGGGAGGGAGGCAGGAAGGGAAGGCAGCCAATCCAGTTACCCCTGGGGTCACCTGGAGCTGTGTTGTGCTCAGGCACTCTGGGGACAGTGGACTGAACCTCAGGCAAGGAGCTGGGGTATTTGTCCACCAAGGCCCAATGGCTATTGGTTGAGGCCGAGGTGGGGGGCAAGATGAAGGGTGACACTTCCCAGGCACGGGCTCTGATGGCTGGTGGATCTTGGGCTGGTGGGCACAGAAGTGGCAAGGGTGAGGGGACATGGGCAGAAAACAGATGGTGTCTGCCACATCCCCATTGCCCACTACAGAGCCCGGTGCCTAGAAAGCACTCAATACATGTGTGAAGGAATGAAGACGACCTCAGGCAATCAGTCACTTCATCTTACAATTCTGTATTCTGATCACAAACCTGCCAGATTCTTGATGTTGAAGTCATCTGCCAACTATAATTTTCCTTTACATGATGATGGTGATGGTGGTGATGGTGATGATGATGGTGATGGTAGTGATGGTGATTATGATGTTGGTGATGATGATGGTAGTGATGGTGATAGTGATTATGATGTTGGTGATGATGATGGTAGTGATGGTGATGATGATGATGGTGATAGTGATTATGATGTTGGTGATGATGATGGTAGTGATGGTGATGATGATGATGGTGATAGTGATTATGATGTTGGTGATGATGGTGATGGTGATGATGATGATGGTGGTAGTGATTATGATGTTGGTGATGATGGTAGTGATGGTGATGATGATGATGGTGATAGTGATTATGATGTTGGTGATGATAATGGTAGTGATGGTGATGATAATGATGGTGTAGTGATTATGATGTTAGTGATGATGGTGATGATGATGATGGTGTTAGTGATTATGATGTTGGTGATGGTGATGATGATGGTGATAGTGATTATGATGGGAGTGATGGTGGTGATAGTGATTAAGATGTTGGTGATGGTGATGATGGTGATGGTGATGATGGTGATAGTGATTATGATGCTGGTGATGATGATGATGATGGTGATAGTGATTATGATGTTGGTGATGGTGATGATGGTGATGATGATGATGGTGATAGTGATTATGATGTTGGTGATGATGATGATGATGGTGATAGTGATTATGATGTTGGTGATGGTGATGGTGATGATGATGATGGTAGTGATGGTGATGGTGGTGGTGGTGATAGTGATTATGATGTTGGTGATGGTGATGGAGATGGTGATGATGATGATGGTAGTGATGGTGATGATGATGGTGGTGATAGTGATTATGATGTTGGTGATGGTGATGATGATGGTAATGATGGTGATGATGATGATGGTGATGATGATGATGCTGGTAGTATTGGGGAAAGCAGGACGGCAGCTCACTGAGTGAGATGAGCTCTGTGGCACTGCTGCCAGGTGGCACTGCTGGGAGTCAGCGCTCCTTCAGGGCCATGGAGGGCTGGAGCTGCTGTTACCCAGAGGCCCAACAACTTGGAGGAACATCTGTCATCTTTCTCCCTCTTTGTGTTGGGGAAACTGAGGCCCGTGAAGTTAAACAACTTGCTTTAAGTGGCCAGATGTAGGCTGGCACCTGGCTTCTGGGGTCCCCTGTCTCTGGAGGCTGGAAGGCTTGCCCCCTGGTTCATTTTGTTTCTGCTTCCTCAGAGGAGAGAATGGTCATTTCAGTGTGAGGTCAGCCCACAATGTCCATGGCAGGCCAGAGTGAGGAGGGAAACGGCCATCGAATCAGGCACCCTGCTTACCCTCCCGGGCTGTTATCAGTCGCAGAACAAAACTCATCCTTCACTTTGATGTAGGAGCAGGATTCATTTCCCGAAGATTAAAGGCTGATCATTACAACTGCAGAGAGGAAAGCAAAGTGTGAATTTGATTTAAGGTTGAAAACACTTGCAGTATTTTTTTCCTGCATCACAGAATGGAATCTTTTCACATTTTCCTTTATTTTTGCCAGCACGGTGGCAACCAATAAGACAGTGTTACGTAAAACAGAAGAAGCCTTTGGGGTTAGATTGGCTTGGGATCAAATACCCACCTGGCCCTTTCTGATCTGTGTGAACTCGCATGTTACTCCACCTCTCTGAGCTGCATGTTCCTCACATGTAAGGTGGGAGCGACAACACTTATTTTGTTGTGATAGTTTCATGATATAACACATACAAGGCACAGGGGCAGGGATTATTGTTCAATGTTAGCTATAGTTATCACCCGTTTCTGCAGAATTAATATTGGGGACAAAACAGACATGCCATCTATCCCATCAGTGGGTTGGGCTTAATTATTTCTGATGTCACTTCTATCTTAAAATTGTATATGCTGATTGGAAACCTGGCAGATTCCTGATGTTGAAGTCCATCTGTCAACTGTAATTTTTCTCTACCCGCTGGTGATGATATGATGGTGATAGTGATGATTATGATGGTGGTGGTGATGGTGATGGTGGTAGTGATGGTGATGATGGTGACAATGATATTGATGATGGTAATGATATGGTGGTGGTGGTGATGTTAGTGATGATGGTGTTGGTGGTGATGATGGTGGTGATGGTGAAGTATTTGTATAGGTCTTGACTGGTTGCAGTGGTCTATTCATTCATTGCTTTGTTCTATCCACGTAACTCTGTGCAGGGCTACTGGAATTGTGATCCCATTTCTTTGATGAGAAAATGGAGACTCGGAAGTACAATGTCTTGTCTGAGTTTACCCGGCTCACAGTGGTGCGGCCAGCCAGGTTCTCTGGCTATGGGTCCCCACCTTCCCTCCGGACTTTTCCACACCTCACATTCGCCATTCGCGGCCAGGCTTACTCATTTGTTGCCGCACTTCTCCCGAAGGCTCAGCATCAGGAGAGCAGGCCGGAGCACTCCCAGTTCACGGCGGCCGACGGCGTGAATGAAGATCTCGCTCTGAATGACCAGATGATTGGCATCCTGTGCTCAGAGGACCCCGGGGGCATGCTGCAAGCCTTGGAAGAGTAAGATTCTATCCCATGATGCTTTCTTCGCTGTGGGGAGCGGCTTAACGGGAGCGGCACGAGAGCCAACGCTGGGCATGTTTCATTCATTCATGAGCTCGTGCCGTCACTCATCACTCAGTAGTCATCAAGCATCTCCGTGCACTGAGCACTGTGCTTGGTACTTGGGAGGAGAGGTGAATAGACGCCGTTTGTGCTGTGAGACGGGCTGACCTAGTGCCCCTCAGAGCGTGATGAGCACCGCGCTACAGGGAAGACCAGGGCCAGCTGATTACCTCCGAGAGGCTCGTGGGAATGCTCCCCCGAGCAGATGGTATTATTATTTTAAAATATGTTTTTATTGATTTCAGAGAGCAAGGGAGGGAGAGAGGAAGAGAGAGAGAGAGAGAGAGAGAGAGAGAGAGAGAGAGGGATATCAATGATGAGAGAGAATCCTTGATCGGCGGCCTCCTGCACACCCCACACTGGGGATGGAGCCCACAACCTGGGCATGTCCCCTGACCGGATCAAAACGTGACTTCCTGGTTCATAGGTCGATGCTCAACCACTGAGCCACGACAGCTGGGCTCCCTGACTGATTCTTTTTTGTTGTTGTTGTTAAATATATTTTTATTGATCTCAGAGAAGAAGGGAGAGGTAGAGAGAGAATCATTGATTGGCTGTCTCTTGCATGCCCCCTACTGGGGATCGAGCCCGCAACCCGGGCATGTGCCCTTGACCGGAATCGAACCCGGGACTCTTCAGTCTGCAGGCCGACGCTCTGTCCACTGAGCCAAACCAGCTAGGGCTCCCTGACTGATTCTTGACAAAGAGCATTTGCTTGGCTTGCGTGGCTGTTTCTCTGTTGTGCTGTTTGTTCAGAGGCCACTCTGCGGAGAGGACTTGAGGAAGGGATATTGTCTGTGATTTCTGTTGTTGTTGTTAATCCTCGCCCAAGGATATTTTTTCTATTGATTTTTAGAGAGAATGGAAGGGAGGCCAGGAGGGGTGGGGGGTGGGGGAAGCCGCACATCGATTGGTTGCTTCCCGCATGATTGAACCTGCAACCGAGGTCCGTGCCCTTGACCGGGGATTGAACCTGCAACCCTTAAGTGTGCGGGCCGGTGCTCTAACCACTGAGCACACCAGCCAGGGCTCCTTTGATTTTTATTGGGCTCCCTGACTGTTGCCCTGATGGAGGTGGCTCAGCCCCAGGCACGCTGGGACAGGAGGAAGCAGGAACGGGGCGCCTCTGGCTGGTCCCAGCAGGGTTTGAGCTCTGGCCTCGCTCTGGCCTGACCACCCCTGAGCACCTCTTGTTCGAGATCATCCTTAATTCTTGCAGCAACTCTCGTGGGGAAGCTGATGTTCAGAAAGGTTTGTTGGTGTTGCCCACGGTCACACTAGTGGTCACGGATTGGGGCCCCAGCCTGACATAACAGCTTTTTAAAAAGCTTGAGCCTAGATTTTCCCAGGAGGCAAGGAAGAGGGGAAGAAAGAGGTTCCAGGCCTCTGTTTCCTGTTAGTCGGAGGAAGCGTATGTGATGCGGCCGGCACCGCCTTCTGAGCTGCCTCAGCATTGTTTCCTGCAGCGCCGGGTTCCGGGAGCCTTTGCTGAACGGCGCCTGTTGACACGGGTATGAGCCGTGGTTCCTGCGCCGCCCGCTGTCTTTCGCGTCCACAGAAACACTCCCCGGGCCGTGGCTTTGTTCCTCCTCTCAACCCGAAGCCACTCGCCCAGGTTTCCTGGGTTCGCTCGTCCTCCGACGGGGGCCTTTGTTCGCGGTGCAGTGACTTCCAGGCGGGTCGGTCAGGCAGCAGCTCCTCTGGGGCCCCCCCCGCGTGGGCGCGGTGGCAGACTGCGGGGTGCTCCCGAGTCCTGGCTTCTGTCCCCACCAAGTTCACCACAAAACACAGGCGCAGCACCGACAGCCGCACACTCGTCCCTGTGGCCGGGGCAGCGCAGCAGCGGGAATAGCTGCTCTGGTTTGGGGGCTCGGGGAGGCCCCGCGAAGGGGGTGTCGGCTACACGGAGGCCTCGGTGATGAGCAGGCCGTGGGGGCAGCATGTGCAGAGCTCAGGGGACGGCGTTTGACGATCACAAAGAGGACAGGGCAGCCCAGCCAGTGGGGCTCAGTGGCTGAGTGTTGACCTACGAACCAGGAGGTCACGGTTCGATTCCCAGTCAAAGGCACATGCCTGGGTTTCGGGCTCCATCTCCAGTGTGGAGCGTGCAGGAGGCAGCTGATCCACGATTCTCTCTCATCATTGATGCTTCTATACGTCTCTCCCTCTCCCTTCCTCTCTGACATCAATTTTAAAAATAAAAAAATTAAAAAAAAAAGAAGCCAGGGTGGGTGGCAGGAGCCTGGGGAGGCGGGCTGGAGGGTCGCACAGCCAGTGCGCGGTGTTACCAGAGCAGCTCTGCCTCCCCCACCACCCCCCACCCCCGATCTTCTTCTTTTTTTTTTTTTTTTTTAAGTATATTTTATTGATTTTAGAGAAGAAGAGGGAGAGATAGAAACATCAATGATGAGAGAGAATCATTGATCAGCTGAATCGAACCTGGGATCCTTCAGTCCACAGGCTGACGCTCTATCCACTGAGTTAAACCAGCCAGGGCCCCCTTCCCCCCCCCCCCCCCCCCCGTCTTTATCCTAAACACGCTTTCTTCGCCTCGCACAGGCTGTCGGAAGGCACCCGGTTTGCTTGTCCGTTTTTGTGATGCCGTCGTAACGTGGCTTCCCGTCCAGGCAGTCGGTTCACAAGGACGGGCCTCTGATTTACCTCCGACGCCGCGGACGGCGCCTGGCACACAGCAGGTGCCTGTGGGGTGGCCTTGATGGACAGTCACTGTCCGGTGACTTTGACAGCGAGAAGCTTCGAGGTTTCTAAACCAGAAGATCGCACAGCACGTTCGAGGTGGGATGTGGCAGCACAGGTGGCCCAGAGCTCCCCGAGGACGTCCGCCGTGTCTGGGACACCCTCGTGGGGGCGTGCTACCACCCACGCGGCGGCGCTCCCCGGCGACTGTCCATCCCTCGCTGCTCCCTCACCCCTCGCTCCGAGTGGAGTGAGGCCATCTTCCCCGAGGGTCCCCCGGGATGTAGGCCTGTCTGACGTGCATCTGCGGGCTCATAGGTGTCGGTGGAATCGGGGCGTTTGGGGGGATAGTCCGCAGGACCTGCCGATGGGTGGGAGCGGGTTCGCGAGCCGGCATGGCTGACCCCGAGTTTCAGGCTGAGCAGCTCGGGGAGCGCTGGGCTGTTTCCTAAGATGAGCAGAGACGGGGAGGGGGAGGGGGGGAACCACTCTTGTTAGGAGTTACTTCTGGAAGTGGTGATGCCTTGGAGACCCCGGAATGGGGGTGTCAGTGGGCAGTCGTGTGGGTCTGTTCTCAGGAAGTTCTGGGCTACGGGTGGGATTGAGGGAGGAACGTCCGAGAGAGGACAGAGAGGAGAGGGGACCAGGACGGGCCCTAAGGAGGTCCCACAGTTAGAAGTCAGGGAGACCTGGGAGGTCGGGGAAGTGAGGAAAGCGAGAGAAGGGTCCAGAAGAAGGGGTGGCAACCGTGCCTGATGTTGCTGGAGGGTAATCACATGAGGCCTGAGGAATGTCATGACTTTCACGACGGGGACGCCATCGGTGACCAGAGCGGGTGTGAGGGGGCAGGGGCAGCCGAGGGAGCAGTGGACGGTGACAGCAGGCGGGGACTGCAGTTTGAAGGTGCATGGCCGCGGAGGGAGCAGAGATGGCGCAGTGCGACCATCAGACGGATGACAGGGGTCTAGGGCGTTGCTAGGTCTCCGGAGGATCGACGTCAGGGTTCACCTAGAGCCGAGGTTGGCAAACTCATTAGTCAACAGAGCCGAATATCAACAGCACAACGATTGAAATTTCTTTGGAGAGCCACATTTTTTAAACTTAAACTTCTCCTAACGCCACTTCTTCAAAGTAGACTCGCCCAGGCCGTGGTATTTTGTGGGAGAGCCACACTCAAGGGGCCAAAGAGCCGCATGTGGCTCGCGAGCCGCAGTTTGCCGACCACTGTCCTAGAGCACCAGACGGCCGGCACAGCGCCCTGGCTCCGCCATCCGGCCAAGGTGGGCAGCAGCCCCTCCTCACACCTGTGCTCGCTCGCTGCTGGCTCTCCTGCAGGCTGTGGGGTTCCGGCCGTGTCTGACAAACCAGGGAGGGATTTTTATGGGGGACAGAAGAGGACCGCTCCAGAGCAGAGCAGCTGTGATGCCTCTGGTTTCCATGGCAACCCTCACTGCCATCTTCCCAGCAAGGGAAGGCTTCTTGGAGGAGTCCTGTGTCCCATGAACACCTGTCTTCTCAGCAAGCGCGGACTGAGCTCCCGCCGAGCGCCTGGCGCTGTGCGAGGTGCTGGGAGGAGGCTGAGAAAAGCAAGGACCCCAAGGTGCCCATCGCCCACGGGGAGCAGCAGCTCACACAGACACACACGGGGCAGTAAGACAGCCGAGCTGGAATAATGCCTCCAGCCCCCCCCCCCCGACCCCCCACCGGCCCCTCTGCTGTGTGCCTGACCTTTGCAGGAATGATGCTCTGTCTTACTTAGCATCTCCCCTCCCACACACCCCATCTAGACCCTGCGGTTCATCCCCCTCTTAGGGGTTCTTGGAAATAAAAGGACCCCCCTCAGCTGTTGGGAGTGCCCGAGGGGGTCAGGAAGAGCTCTCCCCTCCCCCACCCTGAGCTCTGGGCCAGCTGGGAAACGAGACAGATACAGGCATGATCTCCAGCCTGGCCACCCAGCGCTTTCTAACGTGGCAAAGCCAGGCTGGAGGAGGAGGCTCCTGCCTGCAGGCACAGCACCCACAGCGAACCCTGCAGGCCTCCCCGACGACCACGGCTGCTTATGCTGAGCCCCAGCCCCCAGCCCCCAGCCCCCAGCTCCGCTTCCGGAGCCAGAAGGAGGGAAGGCGCACACAGCCCCTCCCGGCAGAGCCCATCAGCTCAGTCTCTCCAAATGGAGCCACGGGAACCTCCTTCGGGCCCCTCCTGCCAGAGAGGTCTGCAGGCCTGAGGTTCCCTGTGGTCAGCTCTCGGGAAGCTGACTGAGGACAGCAGTGGCTTAGACACAGGCAGGGACTTCAGGGGGGTCATTGGCGTGGGGCTGGGTGGATAAGATGGAGGGGTTCAGCCAGGTGTGGGGCTGGGCTGCCAGGTGTGGGGCTGGGCTGCCAGGTGTGGGCTGTGGGCCTTGATTTGGACAGGGGTCTGCTCGCGTCCCCTCGCTGCTCCCATTCTGTGGGAACCCGGGTTCCTTTCCTGTGAGCACTCACTGGCCCAGGGGTTCAGTTCCGATTCCTTTCTTCCAAGAAAACTTGTGCTTTGCTGTTTCTGCCATTTTGGTCTATTTTTCACAGACACATAAGAATAGCCCAGATGTCTGGTGGTCGCTCACGCCTCAGGCGTCTTTGGGGGACGTTCCCTCCTGCTCACAGGTCTGAGCGAGCGGGGACGCAGCCTGCGATCCCTCCATGTCACGGGCCTGTCGGTGCCGGGAGGTCAGCGGTCCAGGGGGTGTGTTGCCACCGAAGGTGACCAGTTGCCTCCCTGACAGCGCAGGTCAGCCCTGCGCCGCCCTCTTTCCCGCATCCGCTCCTGTCCCCTCGCCAGCCACTGTCCCTGAGCACGTGCTCACCGGGCGTTGGCCAGGCGCTGTGGGTGCCCCCCAGGCGCTGTGGGTGCCCAGGCGCTGTGGGTGCCCGGGTGGTGTGGGTGCCCGGGCGCTGTGGGTGCCCGGGCGCTGTGGGTGCCCGGGCGGTGTGGGTGCCCGGGCGGTGCGGGTGCCCGGGCGGTGTGGGTGCCCAGGCGGTGCGGGTGCCCGGGCGCTGTGGGTGCCCGGGCGCTGTGGGTGCCCATGTGGTGTGGGTGCCCGGGCGGTGTGGGTGCCCGGGCGGTGCGGGTGCCCGGGCGGTGTGGGTGCCCGGGCGGTGTGGGTGCCCGGGCGGTGCGGGTGCCCGGGCGGTGCGGGTGCCCAGGCAGTGTGGGTGCTCAGGCGCTGTGGGTGCCCGGGCGGTGTGGGTGCCCGGGCGGTGCGGGTGCCCGGGCGGTGTGGGTGCCCGGGCGGTGCGGGTGCCCAGGCAGTGTGGGTGCTCCGGCGCTGTGGGTGCCCGGGCGGTGTGGGTGCCCGGGCGGTGCGGGTGCCCGGGCGGTGTGGGTGCCCGGGCGGTGTGGGTGCCCAGGCAGTGTGGGTGCTCAGGCGCTGTGGGTGCCCGGGCGGTGTGGGTGCCCGGGCGGTGCGGGTGCCCGGGCGGTGTGGGTGCCCAGGCGGTGTGGGTGCCCGGGCGCTGTGGGTGCCCGGGCGCTGTGGGTGCCCGGGCGCTGTGGGTGCCCGGGCGGTGTGGGTGCCCGGGCGCTGTGGGTGCCCGGGCGCTGTGGGTGCCCATGTGGTGTGGGTGCCCGGGCGGTGTGGGTGCCCGGGCGGTGTGGGTGCGGGCGGTGTGGGTGCCCAGGCGCTGTGGGTGCCCGGGCGGTGTGGGTGCCCAGGCGGTGTGGGTGCCCAGGCGCTGTGGGTGCCCGGGCGCTGTGGGTGCCCAGGCGGTGTGGGTGCCCAGGCGCTGTGGGTGCCCGGGCGCTGTGGGTGCCCAGGTGTGCAGAGTGCTCCAGCCGCCAGCGCTTACCCGTCACGGAGAGACAGACCCACAGACTGTTCCGGGGGGCGGGGCGGAGCGGGTGCATGTGGTCGAGCCGGAGGACGAAGGCAGAACAAAGGCCCTGGAGCCACGCGGCTTGGCTCAATCCCAGCTCCGCCCGGAACAGCTCCGCTGCTTTGGACCCGGCACGTCAGTGTGCCTGTGCCTCGGTGTCTGCAGCTGGGAGGGAGGGAGGGGGATGTCCTGCCTCACAGGCTGTGGGGGGTTCCAGGGCTCGATAGTCCTGCAGCTGTCAGAGCAGAGCCTGCCCTCAGAGGCAGGCTCATCTCCGCAGGGACCTGTGCTTGACGCGGGTGATGGGGGTCTCATTAGCCACCGGGAAACGGGGCTCAGAGACCGCAGACACCTCGGGCGCCCGGTTCGGAAGGAGTGAAGCCGCATTGGACACTTGGGGTGTGTGGCTCCAGGCCCGTTATGCTTCCAGATGTAGTGCGATGAGGTCGGAAGGGGGTCGGGGGAAGTTCTCCGGCGGGAGGGGGGGGTTGAGGTGGAGAGGAGCCCTCTAGCCTTCCTGTCTGTTCCAGAGCTGACTGTCCTTCGGGGCCTGGCCAGCGAGCTGGGGGGAGGGGGCAGTGACTGGGGAGCCCCGGGTCAGGAGTGAGCGAGCTCCTCTCCCGCATCAGCAGCCCCTCAGGGAGTGGCTCACGGCCGGGAAGGGGCCCACGTGCCTTCTCAGCGAAGATCTTTTTTCCTTTTTTGGTTGATCCTCATGTGAGGATATTTTTCCACTCATTTTCAGAGAGAGTGGGAGGGAGGGGCAGAGACACGGAGAGAGAAACATCCATGTGAGACTCTGGCTGGCACTCCCACTAGGTCCGGAGATCAAGCCTGCAACCTAGGTACATGCCCTTGACCAGAATCGCACCTGGGACCCTTCAGTCCGAGGGCTGAGACGCATCCACGGAGCCAAGCTGACCAGGGTGGAAACAAAGATCTGTCAGGAAACCGTCCGGGAGGAAGGATAGCGATGGCTGACCCGTGTCCTACAGTGCATTTGAGTTTCTACAAAACTGAAATCCACGCCATACCCTAACTTTACTGCTGTCCTGCTCACACAGAGTAACTTTCTCCTCCGTGACAGTTTTGACAGTGAAGATATCGGGGAATTCCCACTGTCCAGCCCCTCACACGACAGTATATAAATAGGAGGTACGGCCCCCACCTGGGACCTGGCTGCCGGCGTCTCCATGGAAACGGCTCCTGGAGGCAGACGTCCGCTCGCTGCCACTGAGACGGCTGCTGTGGGTCTAATACACGCACAGAGCTGACTCGTGGCGCGGGGTGTGTATTGTAAAAAGTGGCCAGGGCCGTTTCGCTTTCCTTCGGAATTAATTCCCCGCCACCACCGTGATGAACGACTCCTGGCTCACCGTTCACATCCAGGAGAGAGTCACTGCCCTGAGCATCAAATCCTGTCCCATTTCTGCTCTGACACCTTGCTTGCCATTTGGTGAGAACATGATTAATTTTTATCTGAAATAAGTAAGAAAAAGAATACAGATGTCATTCTCTCTCTCTTTAAAAAAAATGTTTTTATTGATTTTGAAGAGAAAGGGAGAGGGAGAGAGATAGAAACATTAATGATGAGAGAGAATCATTGATCAGCTCTCTCCTCACATCCCACACTGGGGTCCATTCCTGGTCAGGGCATATGTCCGGGTTGTGGGCTCAGTCCCTGGTAGGGGGTGTGCAGGAGGCAGCTGTTTGATGCTTCTCTCTCTCTCTCTCTCCCTCTCCCTCTCCTTTCCTCTCTCTGTAAAATAAATTAAAAATATATTTAAGCCCTAGCTGGTTTGGCTCAATGGATAGAGCGTCGGCCTGCAGACTGAAGGGTCCCAGGTTTGATTCCGGCCAAGGGTACATGCACGGGTTGTGGGCTCGATCCCCAGTAGGGGGCGTGCAGGAGGCAGCCGATCAATGATTCTCTTTCACCATTGATGTTTCTCTCTCTATCCCTCTCTCTTCCTCTCTGAAATCAATAAAGAAATATATATTTAAAATATATATATATATTTTAAAAAAAGAATCTGCTACTCCGTCACTGGTGTTCCGTCACTGGATGGGCAGAAGGGAGGGAGGAGAGGAGGAGGAGGGAAAGGGAAAGAGAAGGCCTGGCCTACAAACACCTGGAAACCGCAGAGCTTGTCCAGCCAGGGCCTCTGGTTTCTGGCGCAGCGTTCTCTAATGGAACTCCCCGACCTGTGTGTCGCCCAGGTTGGAGATTGCAACCCTGAATCGGGCCGACTCAGATCTGGAGGCTTGTCGAACCCACATCAGCAAGGATGTCATTGCCCTTCTCCTGAGAGGTCTGAGCAGCAGGGGCCACCTCGCCCCTCAGGTAGAGAGGAGGATGGGCGCCGCTTTTAAAAAGCAGTTTCTGATGCTGGAGAAGGAAGTACAAGAGGAGTATGACCGGAAGATGGTGGCTCTGACGGCTGAATGCGACCTGGAGACAAGAAAGAAGACAGAACACCAGTTCCAGAGGGAGGCGGCGGCGATGGAGGAGGCGGAAGAACTGCTAAAGCATGTCAGCGAGAGGGTAAGGCCGCTCTACCTCTCTCCTTTCTCTTGGGGAACCATTTATCCATTCATCCAGCCAGCAACCTACCCACCCATTCATCCACCCACTCTTCCCTTCCTTCCTTCTTTCCTTTCTTCCTTCCATCCATCCATCCATCCATCCATCCATCTATCCATCCATCCAGCAACCTACCCACCCATTCATCCACCCACCAATCCATCCATCCACCCACCAATCCATCCATCCACCCATCCACCCACTCATCTACCCATTTATCTATCCATCCACCCACCCATCTATCCATTCATCCATCATCCATCCACTCATCCATCATCCATCCATCCATCCATCCATCCACCTACCCATCTATCCATCCATCCACCCATCCACCCATCTATCGTCTATACATCCATTCATTTATCTATCCTCCTGTCCATCTCCACATGCATCCATCTCCCCATCCATTTATCGACCCACCATGTGTCCATCTATGCACCCACCCATCCATCCATTTATCCATCCACCCATCCATCTGTCCAGCTACACATCCACATATTTATCCACCCACCACCCATCTATCCATCCAGAATCCATCTAGAAAGCATTTATTAATCTCTTCCTGTCTTCAGGCACTGGGCTAGGCCATGAAGGCACAGAGAAAAATGAGACATGGGTTTTGCATGAAAAAAGTCTGTAGATTCAGAAGGATCATTACGTATAAAAGTGTGACATCATTCACTGTGTTATGGTAGAGCTATGTCCATGGTGCCGTGGGGGGTCCCAGGGGGACAGAAAGGCTTCATTCCTAGGAGGTCGCGTCCACAGAGAGGTCGCGATGCCGGTGTGCATGTGTGTCCCTCCACTGCAGTCGCTCGAGCACAGCTCTCTACAGCACAGACTCGGGAGTCAGTCAGACAGACCGGGCCTCCAGTTCTAGAACATTCCGGCTCTGCTCCTGTGAAGCGAGGCTCAGCCCCCACCCCCACCTTGCGATCCAGGTCCCGATGGGGCTGGCTTCTCCCTGGAGCTCAGGCCCCTGGTCCCACTCCATCAGTTGCTGGCAGAATCCACTTCCTCGCCCTTGTAGAAGGGAGACCCTCAGCCCCTGCAGGCGTCCCTCCCCTCCAGGAGCTCACAGCAGGACTGCGCTCATCCTCAAGGCCTGCGGGCGGGAGTCTCTCCCTCGAGGATCACCGTCCCTCGTCCAGGACTCTCACCTGGTTAGGTCAGCCCACCAGGGTTCTCTCCTTCCGGGTTACTCCGAGTCACGGGTTCATGAAGACCCCGCTGCTTTGCCACATAACCACCTGATCTCAGGAGTGGCAGTCCCATCACGTTCAGGGTTTATGCGCACCCGGGGCGGGGGTTTACACCTCCAGGCCGTCTGCATGGGGGTGGGAGTGTGGGTGGCTGCCTTAGAGTCCCGCCTCTCCCCGAGGAACGGAGAACACCCCTCCGCAGGCACAGTCCTCAGGACTCAGCCGTGTGTCCCCCGCCTCTCCTCGCGCCGGCCCCCATAACGGGCAGGCATCACCGGGCCACGTCCTCACTCCTCTCTGCGCCTTTGCACCAGATGAGCTGAGTGAGGGCCTGGCTGCCGGCGCTTTTCTCTCCACCTGGGTTGGAAGGGAAGACGAGGCGATGCGCCTGGGCGCCTGGCAGCCTCCTCGGAGCTTCCAGGGGCAGCCGTTCTCAGGCATGGGAGCTGCAGGCTCCCGCCCTCTGCACTTTCTCCTCTGAGTGGTTCTGGAAAACATTAGGATCACAGGGAGTTTCAACGGCCTTTCCCACAGCCGAGCGGCCTCCTCATTGTCAGTGTGGGGCATGGTGTGCGCGTGCCCTGTGTACACGTGTGTGTCCATGTGAGAGTGCATGGTGGGTGGCTGCGTGTGCGCATATGCTATGTGCACATGTGTGCGCATGGTGAGTGCGTGTGTGCATGTCTGCTGTGTGTGCATATGCTATGTGCACATGTGTGCATGGTGGGTGACTGCGTGCATGCATGTCTGCTGTGTGTGCATGTGTAAGCATGCGTGTGTGTGTGTACTTGCCTGTGCGTGCCTGTCCGGCCGTCAGCCTCTCACGTCGCCTCCCCTCCGCAGTCGGCGGGCGAGTGCAGCAGCCTCCTGCGGACCCTGCACGGCCTGGAGCAGGAGCAGCTGCGGCGGACCCTGGCCCTGCAGCAGGAGGAGGACTTCGCCAGGGCGCACAGGCAGCTGGCCGTCTTCCAGAGGAGCGAGCTGCACAGCATCTTCTTCGCCCAGATCAGAAGCGCTGTTTTCAGAGGGGACCTGCAGCCAGAGGCCGCCGAACTGCTGCTGCAGGATTACTCCAGAGCACAGGTAATGCTCGCTCTGCGGGGATCATTCCCTGAGCCGCCGGGCGAATGGCTCCTCTCTGAGCTGAGACCGCGCTGCTTTCCTGCTGTGGATGAGGAGCTAGGGCTCCCCGCCCCCCGGCCCCCGGCCCCCCGGCTCCTAACCTCTGCATGAGTTTCCGGAAAGCACAGGAAGTGGGGGCCTGGAGACAGGCCTGGGACTCAGGCTGACCCGAATGTGAATTCCAGTTCCACCCCCCCAACCCCGCCCCCCGCCTGTGTCAATTTAAGTAAGTTGCCCAGCTTCTCTGAGCCTCGGTTTCCTCATCTGAAAAGGGGGTGATAGAGTACCCACACTCACGGGCGTGGCGGAGGCTTCGTGGGCGGGCTCGGGAAGGCCGGTGCCCGGCACCGTGTTTACGGTAACGTGAGCGTGTGCGTGCACAAACGTGCTCTGCGGGGTTTACGGCCTGGGCCGGGCGTGCCTGGGGAATGTGTGTCTCTGCGTATACGCTTGAGTGTGAATGTCATCAGTGCAGCCCGAATACATTTCCCGACGCCATTGGAGGTAGTTTATCTGAGACCGGGGCCATGGCTGTGGAATTTCTCCTGAGGCCGGCATGTATAAGCACATGTACACACACACACATGCACACACACACACACACACACACACACACACGCACAGTGCCCTCACCGTGTGCCGTCGCACACCAGGTTTCTGGTCCTGGCGAGGCCCAGTGCGTGAGGCTGCGACGGCGCGGGACGGCGCTGGGAGGAGGCCCGTGGCCATCCTGAGCCTTTGGGACGACGAGGCCACTCCCAGAAGGCACTGGGGCTGGAGGAGGACCACAACCTCTCCCTCTGCTCTAGGTCTTCCCGGCAGAAGGTCAGCGAGAGGGAACAGGAGCCACTCCATCCCGCTCCTCGCGAGGGGCTCGGACGCGGGGCGTCACCTGGCTGGTGGCAGGTCTGGTGGCCCTCGTCCCGCGCGCGGAGCCGAGGCTGAGTTAGGGCCGGGACGGCGGCGTTAGGAAGGACGCACGTTACTGTCCGTCACACTGGGGTCAGAGAAGTCACCGCCGCGGTGATCCCGTGCCACGGCGAGGACGGCTTTGACCGGAGCTGCTAGAGTCACAATGAGTGTCCTTCCCTGGTGGCCCCATCCACAGCTCACGTGGGTCCAGTTCCGTGGGGAACAGGACTGTGGGTTCTGCTGCCGGGCCCTCTCGGGGCGATGCTGGTGTTGGGCCATATCGGACGACGCTTCAGCTTCCGCTCTCGGGACGTGTGGATCCTCCGGAGGCGGGAACTGGCGGCGTGGCAGCTGTTGTGTGGCACGGGGACTGTCCGTGGCACCCAGTGTCTTGTTGAACACAGCATTGGTGTTTTCGGTGCCCACTGCATGGACCACGTTTCCACAGAAGGAAAAGCCAGCCGGGCTGACCAGTGCGCTGACGCCGCTGAGCCCAAGGGCTTGGTTCCTGCTGATCTGAGGACTGTGCAGCCCGCCCTGAAGTCAGAGCACAGGCCCTGGAGTCACATTGCTGCGTTCACATCCCTGCTCAGCCATTGGCCAGCTGTGCCTGGGGGACTCAGTCTCCTCATCTGTGAAATGGGAATGACAGTCTCTCCCCCGAGGTGAAGGGAGATGCGGTGAGAAACGCCCTGGGCCCAGGAAAGACACCAGCGTAAGCGAGGCTAAGACACGCTTCGTGTTGGCGGGGTTTGTTCGTCGCGTAGACGGAGGAAGAGTTCTCGCTGCTCTTTTTCCTGAGCTCATCTCGTCGCCGTGCGTGTGGGAGCCTCGGGGTCAGAGCCTCGGGGTCAGGGCTGGTGGCTGACTGGCCGGCGCTGCACACCTGTCCTGGTGCAGTTTTGGGGGCGCAGTGTGGGCGGGGAAGGTGGATCGCCGATGGAGTCACGTGCGGGGCAGCCGAGATGTTTCGATGACTCGTCACTTCGGGGCCAGGGCACTTTGAAAAGTCCTCGTTCCTTAGTCGTCTTTCGTCTCCTTCTCGGCCGTGGTTAAGGGCCGAGAGGGTTACAGTCTGTCTCAGGGCCCTGTGCCTGTGTGTTTTCTTTAACAGGAAATGGAATATTTTAGTGTCTAGAAAGCACTTCCTCCAGATGTTTAATCAGGCGAATGCTCTTGGTTTTCTTTCCGCCCAGGAGGACGTGGAAGAGTTAATGGACTTTTTCCAGGCCAGTAAGAGGTGCCACCTGAGCAAGAGGTTCGGCCACAGGGAGTACCTGGTCCAGAACATGCAGTCGGCAGAGACCCGTGTGCAGGGCCTGCTGAGCGCGGCCGCTGCCCAGCTCACCCTCCTCATCCAGAAGCACGAGAGGTAAACCCCGCAGTGTCCCAGGGGTGCAGACGACCCGCCTTGCCCCGCATGCCTCGTCCGAGGCGGCTGCTTCTGCTCCTTCACCGAAGGCTCTGTCCGCTCCTTACTTATGTCTTAAGAAAATTCTCTGATTGTAAGACTCCGGTTCGTTGTAGAATTTAAAAACATGCACGATAGCCCGGGCTGGGGTGGCATAGTAGTTAGAGCGCCGGACCGTGCACTGAAGGGTCTCGGGTTCGATTCCTGATCCAGGGCATGTACCTAGGTTGCTGGTTCGATCTCTGGCCCCCCATGGGGCACATGCAGGAGGCAACCAATCGATGTATCTCTCTCACACCGATGTTTCTCTCTCTCTCTCTCTCCTCCTTCTTCCTTCCACTCTCTCTAAGAATCAATGGGAAAAATATCCTCGGGCGAGGATTAACACAAAAACAACAGAAGAAAACATGCAAGATAGTTCAGACAATCGTACCATGAACCACAAATGCTCATCGTTCAACTTCAACAGGTGCCAGCTCATGGCCAAACCTGATGGGGCTCCACAGCTCTGCCCTGACCGGTTTGGCTCAGTGGATAGAGCGTCGGCCTGCGGACTCAAGGGTCCCAGGTTCGATTCCGGTCAAGGGCATCTACCTTGGTTGCGGGCACATCCCCAGTAGGAGGTGTGCAGGAGGCAGCTGATCGATGTTTCTCTCTCATCGATGTTTCTAACTCTCCATCCCTCTCCCTTCCTCTCTGTAAAAAATCAATAAAGTATATTTAAAAAAAAAAAAGAGAAAAATAGAAAAATAAATAAATAAATAAAGCAAATCCCAACATTGGGTGGGGGGGGAGGGGTAATCTCATCCGGACACAGCCTCACGGACACCCCCAGAAACCAGGTGCTAGTATAACCAGCACCGTGGCCCGTCAAGGTGACGCACAGAATTACCCTCACCCAGGACTCCCTACGCTTACCTCTTAGACTTCGCTGATGCCCTGCTCGTCCCCAGGACTTCCCGGCCCACCATCTCCTCGGAAGATCCTGCCTCACACGGGCAGACTGACTGACTTCCTCCCGGGGGTCTTGCCCAGTTTCCGCCTCCCGGGTGCTCTCTCCCGGGGTTGAGTTCCACTGTGGTCGCCGACCTTGCCCTTCCTGTATCTCAGGGCTGTCTCCCTGCCCATGTCCTGCTCCCTCGGGGTAAAGACCCTTATTCAAACCAAAGTCAGACTGTGGAGGCAGCGCTAACCCCGCCTCTCCTTCGTCTAGAGCAGGGTACCTGGATGAAGAGCAGACGGAGGAGCTGATGGAGCGGGCTCAGACAGAAGTCTTCTCCATTAAACAGAAGTTGGACAACGACCTAAAGCAGGAAAAGAAAAAGCTCCACCAGAAATTAATGGTGAAGAGAAGACGAGAGATGCTGCAAAAGGTACGTGAGGAATTCTGCCGCTTACTCTCCGTGTAACCGTTCTGAACACCCGCCGAAAAACACGCAATTGCACCACGATGGGCCCCCTGCACGCCATGCGCAGCACGCTCCAGTAACACGGGCAGGAGTTACCCTTCCTGCAGGGGAAGGCATTACCGAGCATCCTATATAATAAAAGCCTGATACGCTATGTGTCCGGTTGTATGGTTGGCCGTTCAACCAATCAAAGCGTAATACGCTAATGATATGCTAAGGCCACTCACCCGCTGGCTTTGACGTGCACTGATCACCCGGGGCAGACAATTGACCCGTCCCTATGACATGCCCTGACCACCAGGGGGCAGTCGACCAGTTTCTATGACATGCACTGACCACCAGGGGGCAGACGCTCCAACTGGTAGGCTAGCTTGCTGCTGGGGTCTGGCTGATTGGGACTGAGCTAGACAGGCCAGACATGCCCTGAAGCCCTCCCATGGTCCCTCCCCAGCTGGCCAACCTCCCGTGACCCTCCCCTGCCCTGATTGTGCACCAGTGGGGTCCCTCTGCCTGGCCTGTGCCCTCTCGTAATCAGGACTACTTGGGGGATGTCGGAGAGCCAGTTTTGGCCCGATCCCATGGGCCAGGGCAAGGGACCTCCCCTGGTGCACAAATTCGTGCACCGGGCCTCTAGTGAGTTCATAAAACCCTTCACCGTTCCCCACTGTCCTCGGATGAAGGTAACTGCTGGCACACTGCGCCCTCAGTCCTGGGCACACCCCCTCTGCCCTGCCCTCATCCCTCCACACACCCCAGCTCGCACGTTCTCCGGTCCCTGCTGTCTGAGCGCTTCACCTCAAACAAGATACTTCCCCCCTGCCTGCCCATTCCTCCCAGCCTTGGACACCTCCCCTCTGCCTGCTAGTCCCTCCCAGCCTTGGGCACCGCCCCCCTGCCTGCCCATCCCTCCTGGCCTTGGGCACCTCCCCCCTGCCTGCCCATCCCTCCCAGCCTTGGGCACCACCCCGCCTGCCCATCCCTCCCAGCCTTGGGTGCAGCAAATGCCTGTCCCCCAGACTTAGTTTGTGGGTGTTAAGCAACTCATTAAATCCTCACAACCCCTCTGCGAGGGGGACGCTCTAATCCCCGCTTTACAGGCGAGGAAATGGGTCCCGGCGAGGATGCGACGCTGCTCCCGCCACCCCGCCTGTCAGAGGAGAAGCAGGATGGGAACCCTGTCTGCCTCCTGGTGTCCCCAGGTCCCCAGATGAGGGTGGATGCACGTGGGACGGACGAAGTTCCCACTGTGTTGGGGTGTCCCCTTACCGATGGCTTTCTGCACGCGAGCTGGTTGAGACAGAGGCTTCACCGCGCTCTGCTTCCTCGGCAAATGCCCACAGCGCTTTCCCGAAGGGCTCTGGGCTGAGCGCGTCCCCTGTCCTTCCCCCGGAATTCCCGCCAGCACCAGGAGCAGCGGAGGGAGCAGCAGTCCGTGGGGGAAGCCTTCCGAGCGGCCGAGGACGTGGGCCAGTACCTGGGCCAGTGGCGGAGCCTGGTGGCGGCCCAGGGCGCCGCCCTGGAGGAGCTGCAGGAGCGCCTGGACCAGGCGGCGCTGGACGAGCTCCGGGCGCTGACCCTGTCGCTGTTCGAGAAGGCCACGGAGGAGCTGCGGCGCCTGCAGAGCTCGGCGCTGACGCAGGAGCTGCTCAAGCGCGGCGTGCCCTGGCTCTTCCTGCAGCCGATCCTGGAGGAGCACGCCAGGGAGCTGGCCGCCCGCGCCGAGCAGCTGGAGGCCGAGGAGAGGGCCCGGGACCAGGAGGGCGTCCGCAGCGTGCGGCAGAGGCTCAAGGACGCCGCGCTGGAGGCCTCGGCGGAGGAGCAGGCGGAGCTGCGGCACTGGGGGCGCTGGGTCTTCATGTGAGTGACCCTGCCGCCCCCGCGGCCCCGTCCCGCACAGGCGAGGGAGGGCTCACCCTGGGGTGATGGGGTGCTGGGCACACGGCCTCTGGCCGTGGACAGACCAGATTGACAGCCGTTTCTAAGTCACATTACTCACGGCCCAGGGAGGAGGATTCTGTGGGACGCCCAGGGCCACTCGCTCGCTCAGGGGTTGCACTGAGCAGGCGGGGCTGCGGGAGGCAGGCCTGGTGGTAAGGAGGGCGAGGTGTCCCGGTCCCACGGGAGGTGTGACTGCTGAGTTTGAATAAGTTTGTGGGCAGCTGGGAACTGAACCCAGGACGGATGGCTACGCAGGGACCTCGCCTGCTCCCTGGGTGAGAGCTGATGTCTGACGGGGGAGAGGAGCCCCTTTGCCCTGGGACCCGGGGTCCTACCCATCAATATGCCTTCAAGCTGCCTTTTCTTTCAACAAACCAACCAACCACCAACCGAGAAAACCCCAGTCAGCAAAGAAAGAAAGCCAGGACCCTTTCCCTGCTCTTTTCTTGGTTCGTCAATTTGCATATTAGCCTTTTATTATATAGGATTATTGGCTGTGTTCCCCGAGTTGTACTTTGCACCCCTGTGACTGTTTGTAAAACCGGTCATTTGTATTTCTTAACTCCCTTAGCTTTTTTCACTCGTCCCCCACCCCATCCAATCTGGCGGCCATCAATTGGTTCTCTGTGTCTGTGAGTTTGTTTCTGTTTTATTCGATTCCACGTGTAAGTGGAATCCTGTAGTATTTGTCTTGCTCTGTCTGATGTATTTCACCGAGCAGCACAGCCCCTGGGTCCATCCATGCTGTCGCACGTGGCAGGAGTTCACTGCGCCGTTACTGACCAGGCCAGGGTGGGAAGCACCCGGGGTCCAGCGATGGACGAGTGGGTAACGATGCGGTCCGTGTGTGAGGGGGACGTCACCAGCCACACCCTGTCCCTGCCCCCCCAGGAGGCTCTGCGGCTCCCCCTTCTCGCTGTCCGAGGAGGAGCTGCTCAGGATGCGGCAGGACGTGCACGGCTGCTTCGCTCAGATGGACAGGAGCCTGGCCCTGCCCCGGATCCGGGCCCACGTGCTGCTGCAGCGGCTGCACACGGCCTGGCGGGAGGCCGAGTTCCTGAAGCTGGACCAGGCCCTGGCCGCCCCCGAGCCGCAGGTAGGATGGACATCCTGGTGGATTGCTTTTTTTTTTTTAATCCTCCCTGGAGGAAATGTTTATTGATTTTTTTTTTAGGGAGGGGGGAAGAGAAGCATCAATCAGTTGCCTCCTGTATGCTCCCCGGCCAGGGATTAAACCTGTAACCCAGGCATGTGCACTGACCAGGAATCGAACCCACCTTTTTGGTGCACGAGATGATGTGCCAACCAGCTGAGCCAGCTGGCCGGTGGCCTCTTGACGGCAGAGGTGGGGCATCTCCTGCTGAGGCCGCGGGTCCCGGCCCCCACGCCCACCCTGGCCTCACCTCACCTCACCGGCCCCCATCCTCCTCTCCAGCGTGTTGGCATCGGCTATTCCTAGAACCGCCAAGCTTGTCCTGCCCTTAAGGTCTGTAGTGGACACACCGGGGCCCAGCCCAGATCCCCCTGCCCGGCTCCTTGCACCGTCCACCAGTGGCCATGACCCCGGAACCTAGAAAGTGCCTGTCGCATGGCAGGTGTGCAGTAAATTTTGTATTTTGTTTATTTATAAACTAGTGGCCCGGGGCACGAAATTTGTGGAGGGGGTGTGTCCCTCAGCCTGGCCTGTACCCCCTCCAATCTGGGACCCCTCAGGGGATGTCCGACTGCCAGTTTAGGCCCAATCCCAGGGATAGGGCCTAAACTGGCAGTCGGACATCCCTCTCACAATCCGGGACTGCTGACTCCTAACCGCTCACCTGCCTGCCTGCCTGATCGCCCCTAACCACTCTGCCTGCCGGCCTGCTCACCCCCAACGGCCCACCCTGCTGGCCTTCTCGCCCCCAACTGCCCGCCCCCCCCTTGCTGGCTTGATCTCCCCCAACTGTCCCGTCCCCCCGCCAGCCTGCTCGCCCCTAACTGCCCCCCTCTGCTGGCCTGATCGCTCCCAACTGTCCCCTGCCGGCCTGCTCGCCCCCACTGCCCTCCCTGCCGGCCTGTTCGCCCCCAACTGCGCCCCCTGCCGGCCTGCTTGCCCCCCCTGCTGGCCTGATCACCCCCAACTGCCCCCCCTGCCGGCCTGCTCGCCCCCAACTGCCCTCCCCTCCTGACCTGATCGCCCCTAACCGTCTCTTCCTTGGCCCCGCCACCATGGCTTTGTCCGGCCGGATATCTGGAAGGTCTCCCGGTCTAATTAGCATATCACCCTTTTATTAGTATAGATGAGTTCCTAAGGACCTCGCCGTCTTTAAGTCAGACTTCCCCCATTTCTTCAAGCCTTCCCGTGGCTCTCTGCTAGGATGTGAGCTCTGCCATGATCTCAGACACGTGCTGGTAAACCGACTCTCAGCGGAGGTTCAGGGGCATGCGGGGGAGGGCAGCCCTGCTTTGTGGCATTTGCCCATTTCCCTGGTGTAAATACTTCTCAGGCCAATTTCAATCTGCCGGCTGGACATCACTGTGCATGGGGCTGAGGAGGTGCACAGATCGCCGCTCCCCTCGCTCCTCCACCCCCACGCCCTTCCCCTGTCCCTCCTAGCCTTCTCCCCTCCCAGCCCCAGTCCATGCTCTGAGCTTCAGGGTCTTGCCTACCAGCCTGGCTCTGTTCCTAAGAGGCCTTGACCCACAGTTGTTTATTTATTTATTTTTTTGTGTTATCCCCGTTAGATCAGGAAACGGAAACTATCGTTACCTCACGGCATCAGCTGAGCCCAGTCTGAGCATTTAGAGAGTTGACCTAGTTCTCAGGGCTCCCAGGATGCAGCTTTAGGCCCCTGAGTCTGCTCTCCTGGCCGCGATCTCCTCCTCCGTCAGATGGGGGTGTGTGGGACGGAGTGACTTTCTGGGTCTGTGCTTTCTTCCTCTTCGTGGATGGGGACGGCCACCATCCCGTTGCCAGCCTAGGAGATGGTTCGGGAGCCCAGGGCCGAGTCTGGTGGGCCGGCCTGGGTCCAGGTCCTGAGGAGATGGTCATGGGAGGTGGCAGGGAGGAGAAAGGGCGGGGGCGAGTGGGGAAGGGAAGGGGACCAGCCGTCACTGGGGAGGACTGTACTGAGCCTCATGGTGTGCTGTGCTGGGCTGGGCTGTGCTGTGCTATGTTCTCATGTCCAGTCCTTGCGTTATGCTGTGTTACGTGGTGTTGTGTCATATCGTGCTGTTACGTTACGCTGCGGTGCCTTATGGCACGCTCTTGTGTTACTTTCCATTTTTGTGTTGTTATATAGCGTTAGGTTCTTGCAGGGATCTAATGAGGCAGATACCCATTTCACAGGTGTACAAAGTGAGGCTCGGAGAGGGTCGCATCTGCTACCCTCGTTCATGAACTGGATCCCAATTCGCTGAGCACCAGGACCTCATCTTGGTCCCCGCCAGCCCCGAGCCTGTCCCGCCCTCAGGGCCTGGCTCTGGGAGCCGGGCTCCGTGAATGTGCCCGCGTGCTTTCTCTCCCCTCTCCAGCCGCAGTCCAAGGCGAGGAAGCTGCGCGCCAGGAGTAAAAGCAAGACCGACCTCCTGCGGAAGTGCATTGAGGACAAAATCCAGCTCTTCGACGGCCCGGCCCCCGAGGACCTGCTGGACAAGGTCGGCGCGTCCCCTTCCCCTGCAGGGCCGGCGGCTGTCTGCAGGGCGCACCGAGCCCTCGGCTGCGCCTGTCCGTCGCCACCAAACACCGAGATTCTAACCTGTCGCCGGTGGACCCGCCCTTCCCCGCACGCCTTTGCGCCTGCTCCTTCTGTCTGGAACCTTCTTCCTCCGCTTGTGCGCCCGGAGGTCTCCGGTCACTCTCAGCCTCCCCAGCTGCGGGCCCCGCTGCCCGAGGCTGCGGCCACCTCGGGGCCGGGCCCTGAGCCCGGCGGGGTGTCCGCACGGGGCGCTCCACTTCCCTCTGCTCTGTATCCAGCGCGCCTTCCTCTGCACACCCTCCTCCGCACACCCTCCTCGGCCGCCCTCCTCCGCACACCCTCCTCCGCACACCCTCCTCGGCACGCCCTCCTCCGCACACCCTCCTCGGCACACCCTCCTCCGCACACCCTCCTCGGCACACCCTCCTCGGCACACCCTCCTCGGCACACCCTCCTCCTCGGCACACCCTCCTCCGCACACCCTACTCCGCACACCCTCCTCCGCACACCCTCCTCCGCACACCCTCCTCCGCACACCCTCCTCGGCACACCCTCCTCGGCACACCCTCCTCGGCACACCCTCCTCCGCACACCCTCCTCGGCACACCCTCCTCCGCACACCCTCCTCGGCACATCCTCCTCGGCACACCCTCCTCGGCACATCCTCCTCCGCACACCCTCCTCCGCACACCCTCCTCGGCCGCCCTCCTCCGCACACCCTCCTCCGCACACCCTCCTCGGCACGCCCTCCTCCGCACACCCTCCTCGGCACACCCTCCTCCGCACACCCTCCTCGGCCGCCCACAGCAGCCTGGCCTCCGCCTCCAGCGCGTTTCCCATCCTCCCTGGCCAGGCCTCCCGTCCGGCAGAAGGCTCGCAGGACAGCACGGGGCTTACCGTCCGCATTCCTGCCTCTCCCTGGGCTCCGTCCCACCTTCCTTTACCTGGACAGAGGACTCAGTGCTCCGCCGGCCTCGGGGGTGGCCCCTGTCCTCAGGGGGCCCCTCTTATCGGAACACCCGGTTCTTCCCACGTGTTCCCCCGCCCTTGGCTCCCTTTCTTGTCTGTGGTAACACGCATGGTGCATTTCACTCGTTCCACGCGTGTCCGAGGAGGCAGCCATGCCCGGGCTCTGTGCGGATGAGCTCAGCCCTTGCTCTCACCGGGCACACGTTCTGGTTGGGGAGGCGGGCAAGAAGGCCACGCGATCAGCGCCGTCACGGACAGGGGTGTTTCGGGGCGCGCTCCCCTTCCACGACCTCCTGCAGGGGGCGTTTTGGGGTGTGCTCTCTGGGCCACCGTGGACCTACGCGCTGTTGCTGTTCTAGATCCAGGCACTTGGCGTGTTCCCGGTGTCAGAGGGCGGCTGCTGTGCGCTCGGCATCGTGGAGTTCACATCCTGCCGCCAGAGGTCCCATCCGCCTGACCGGTCTGAGCCCCTCCCGGAACGAATGGTTGTGTGATTGATTTGGGGCGGAAAGACGGACAGACGGGCGGATAGGCCAGGGTGCGCGCTTCCTGCCTGCCCACTTTTCCGAGTGGATGGAGAGTTACCAGCTTTGGTCGCCGGCCGCTGTCCTGAGAGGCAGCGCAGACACCACGCGGGTTATGTGGCTCATGTTAGCTCTCCAGCCACTAGAAACGCATCTGTCCCCCTGCCGAAGTCTGTGCATGCCCCCCCGCCCGCCCCCCTGCTCTTTACGTCGGCCTGACACGTAGGGTTTCTCACGCGGGGCGGGGTTTCCTCCTCGCGTCTTGCTCAGCGTCGCATTGCGCAGCACGGTGGTCCTCACGGGGTTCCGCCAGCCCTCAGGGACCCCCGAGGCTCTTCCCGGTGCCTTCATATTGGCAGCGACCTGGGGAAGCCTGCCCGTCCCACCGCCTCCTGCAGCGGCGCGCAGAGCAGCTATTGCTGCGTCCCCTCCACAGCTGAGAACACGGTCCCGGAGAGGCCCGGCCACGCTCACGCCGTGGGGGGGTGCGGGCGGAGCGGCCTGCAGGCAGGTCCTGTGTTCAGTTAGCGGCTCTGCTTGATGGGCCCAGAAACGAAGGGGCTACCTCAGTGGGTCTGCGCTGTAGTCTCCTGCTGTTGGTGGACAAGGCACAATGTATACATTTCTCATAAGTGTTCCCTAACAGCATCCTATATAATAAGAGAGGAATGTGCTAATTATCTGTTAGGCCTTGAGGCGTAACGACCAACCACATAACGACCGGATCATGGATCTGCAGGAGGGTGAGGCAGTGAACTACAAGTGGGCAGCGAAAAGCTACAGGAGGGGGCAGGGCAGCAAGCTATGGGGGGGAGAGGGAGAGGGACGGGGGGAGCTACAGGAGGGTGGGGCAGCAGGCGGAGAGCTACAGGGGGGGGCGGCAGAGAGGTACTGACGCATGGATTCATGCACCAGGCCTCTAGTTTAAATATAAATGAACGTGACATGCCCGCATCCCCACTCACCCGCTCTTCCCGGGTGATTTTCATGGTGTTGCCCTGCGCCTAGGTGGCATGTCTGCCACGCATCCGAGCTCTCATTCATTATTCAGTCCCCGCGTGCCGGTCCCACCATGAGCCAGGCCTGCGCGGCTCATTAACGGTCCTCCATTCAGCGCCATGGCGCTGCCAGCACCGCCGTCCTGCCGTGACGCCTCCGCTGCCCGCGATCACGTGGAGGCGGCTGCTGCCCCGTGTCAGGAACAGCGTGTCCACGCCGTCGTTCAGGAGTGACTAGACTTTAAGCGTGAGGATAATGTGCTCATTTTCGGACGACCTCACAGGAGGGAAAAGCGTGGATTAGCAGGCTTGGGGGAGTAAGGTGCTCTAGGAAGAGGGGGACGCCATCCATCCATCCCACGGGTCTCTCCCCGCCTCCTGCCCCGCTTTATCCCGAGGCAGCCTCTGTGGAGGTGGTCTCTGATGGACGCAGCATTGTTGGAGGGAGATCTCCTGGCTTCCCTCTGCCGAAAACAAAATCCAGACTCCTGGGCGTGGCGTTCAAGGCCTCGCCATCCGTCTCAGCTTCCCTTTCTAACCCCAAGTTCACGCCCACCTTCCAGGCTCTGAACGTCACCCCGGCTGTCTGCCTGGTTTCGCGGCAGTAACTCTTTCTCCCGTTGTCCACCTGAAAATTTTACTCTTCACGCTTCCTGTGCTTGTGCAAACATGCTTTCCAGGAGCCAAGTAGTTCTGCAGGCTTTGTGCTTTCAAAGCAGAGGCTCCTGCAGCCACAGACACACCTGTTCTTAAATCCCCAGAGGTCACGACCCTTCAGTTTTTAGCTTGGCCTTTTCACGTTGACCTCCATATCTCTAAGTACTACACTCGTCTTGCTGTTTCTCCGTTTCTTGACTTTGGCATAATCTATTTACTTTCTTTATGGAGACTAGAGGCCCGGTGCATGAAATTCTTGCACGGGGTGGGGGTGTCCCTCAGCCTGGCCTGCGCCCTCTCACAATCCGGGACCCCTCGGGTAGAGTCCCTAGGCATGGCTGGCGATCAGGGCCTATTGGGGCTTTCCTTCCCCCCCCACCCCCCCACTGGTCGCCTCCCTCTGCAGGCGACATGTGTGGGGTGTGATTGCTTGGCTGGCCTGGGCCTCCCCCTTTGGGGCGATCGTGGGGCGATGGTGGGGCCCCCTGACCAATTGCATCGCACCCGCCTTGGCTGGCCTGGTGCCAGTGCTTGTCATAGTGTGGTCCTCTGAAGGTCATTCGGAAGGTCATCCGGACGGTCGTTCTGCTGTTTGGTCGTTCAGTCGATTTGCTTATTACGCTTTTATTATCATAGATAAGGTTTCACTCTCTTCTTTCAACCTGCAAACACTAGAGCCCTTCCTGACCCCCAACTCCCAATACAATTAGATCGTAGTTAAGATTTCTGATGATTATTGAAATGTTATTCACACCTGAGCCATGTAAGGACCACGATTCATTGTTTCCCTGTGCAGCTCTTTGTTTTTCCTGGAGTTATTACTGTCCTTTGGTTTCTTCCTGGTGGCTTTTCTGTACCGTTATCACTCGTTCATCCACTTCTTGGCGGTTGACCAGATACCCTGCCTGGGCCGGCACACAGGTCGTGCCCGCTGGGGCACGTGGTCCGGAGGACGTCGCCCGTGCCTGCTGCGCCCCCACCTGCTCGGCGCCCACGGGAGCCTGAGCACAGCTCCCCGGCGTCACGCTGGGACTTCCTCCCCCTCCTTCCTGGTGTCTCTTACCTGAGTGACGCACGCCCTCTGGGAGCCTCCTAGGGAAGGTTTGCAGTTTTAAGGCTGAAATGCTTTAACTGCTCCCCTACAGGGCAGATAGGTTGGCCGATCTTGGGATGCTGGGAATTTTCCTTAAATAAATAGTGTTTTTCTTTTTTCACTGTGCTCCTGCCCTGTGTTCTTCGGCTTTGCTTTCTGAGGAACGTCCCCAGGGAAGCTGGTGCGAAGCCGTTGGGCCGTCCCGGTGCGGATTTGGTCGTCGGCAGCGCGGGTTGGAAGTGCCGTTTGATTGCTGGGGCAGCTGGGGTGTTCCAGGGAGCCCGTCGAGTGCCGCGTAGGAATGCAGTCCGCCCCCCCCCCCCCCTCCGAGCTCTTTCAGACCCGGATGAGCCTCCAGAGGCGCCTTCTCCGGCCTGGGATGAGCTAATTAAGCTTCCACGGGAGAAGGAGGAGGAAGGGCTTTCAAGAACCTTTCTCTCCTCAATCTCACGGTCCACGTGTTCTAAGCATATACCGAAGGCTTTAGTCCTCCCCACCCCCCATTTTAGGTGTGAATTTGCATAAATAAACTTGGGAGCTAGCCCGCAGAGTCACTCCAGCTGCCCTGCATCTCCACAGGGGCGGGCCTTACAGGAGCCGTGGCTGCCATGCCCCCGGCCAGGGGGGTGGGGGGGAGGCGGGGGGGGGGGTGGAGATGAGCTACTTAGCTGAGGGGGTGGGTGGAGGGAATGGGTTCACTCGTCTGGAATTTACTGAGCCCCTTGGCTGCCGGTCCTCCAGGGGGGCTCGTGTCCTGTTAGGGTGAACGGTGTGGTGAGGGCCCCCCGGGCAGAGAACGGTGTGGTGAGGGCCCCCCGGGCAGAGAACGGTGTGGTGAGGGCCTCCCGGGCGGAGAGCATGGAACTTGGGGTCACAGAGAAGAGGGACAAACACGTGCAGTGAGCACGCCTCATGGGCTGAGGGTGGGGGACGGTTCAGCCATCGTGAGGGCTTGCACAGAAGCCAGCGTGTGAAGCGTGGGGCCGTGAGCGGTCGGCGAGGGTGGCCGTCGCGGGTGTGGGTGCAGGTGGCAGAACAGGCCCCACCCACTCCGGTGACCTTGCCTGGGGTCGGGGAGCCTGAACCGCATCCTCTGCCAGGGGGAGCCTTGAAGGGTTTCGCGCCCCATGGCAACGAGGTTTGATTTACCTTCAAGTGGTCAACGCGGAAGGACCAGCCAGACCCCAAAGCCCCGTGGGGCGTCTGTCATCAGAGAGGCCCCTGGGTCTGAAACCGCGCCCGTGTAACTATTGGAGACCTTGCGTAGAGTCCTGAGGTAAAGCTGGGAACCTAACGGCAGCTGTTCTGACCTCCGCTGACCCCGCTGGCTCTGGCTCTGCCCCCCAGGTCCGCGCAGAGCTGCTGCGGGAGCGGGTGCAGCAGCTGGAGGCGCAGGAGGCCCGCTTCGCCGAGTCCCTGGTCGCCCTGCAGTTCCAGAAGGCGGCCCGGGCGGCCCGGACGCTGCGGGCCTACACCGCCCTCCTGAGCGTCCAGGACCTGCTCCTGGAGGAGCTGAGCGAGTCGGAGACGCTGACCAAGGCGGCCTGCGCCCAGATCCTGGACTCCCACAGCCCCGTGAGTGCGGCCGGGCGGGACGGGGCTGCGCGCCACCCCTCGGCTCACCCCGGTTCTGCACCCCCAGTGGGCGGGCTGCCCTGTCTCCCGCAGGGCCTGGGCCCTGGGGAGGGGTCAGTGACAGGCGAGACATCTCCACGTGCCCGAACCCCCGCACAGAAATGTTCGAAGGCTCCCGTGGTCCTGAGGGCGGAACCCAAGCACGTGCCACACTGTGACCTCCGTTGACCTCTGGCCGTCCGGTTCTGTCGGGGCTTTGAGACACTGAGAATTGGACACAATGGCCCCTCTGCAGAGGCGGAACATCGTGTACACGTGGGAGGGCCGAGGCCACGTCCCCTCCGGAAGCCCATCCAAGGCCGCTCCGGGTTGACCCCCCCCCCCCCCGAGAGGCTGGCCAGCTGGTGGGCAATGGGCTCGGTCTGCCTGCAGCTGCGAGGCTGGGACCCTCCTGCCCGCACCCACGTTGCCACTCAGCAGGCAGTGGGCCGTCTCGCGGCCAGAGCGCCGGGTCCCAGCGGCTAGGATGCAGCCCTCCCTGCCGGTCGGTGGGAGGCCGCGTGGCCTGGTGGTGAGGGACACACACCCGGGCCCCGCTGGCCTCGGGCTCTGGCTCTGACACCGGGAGCCCCGTGGCCCGGCAGAGGACGGAGCTCTCCGGGCCTCAGGGACCTCGCCGTGAGAGAGGAAGTGAGCGTGCGCTGCGCGGGGGGCTGTGAGGATGCGGTGAGGAATTCACGCAGAGCTCTCGGGGCAGGGCCCGCACTCCGAGCACACGGTGCGCACGTGGCTGCTGCGCTCGGCACAGCCTCCATCCGTGGTGCATGCCCCCTGCCGGGCACGGTGCCCGGGGCTGCGGACGGAGATGCGGGCCCAGCTCACGTGCTGGCGGAAGGTCCACGGCAGCGATTTCAGGCGACAGCAGACAGTGGGGCGTCCGCTCTGGCTGCGGTGACCAACGCCATCACGTGTGGCTCCAAGAGCAGGCCTGTGTTTCTCCCGGTTCCGGAGGCTGGAGGTCGGGATCAGGAGCCGGCAGTTCTGTCTGTGGGGCCGGCCCTCTCCCTGGGCGGCAGACTGCTGCCTTCTTACATCTCCGTGCGGCGGGGAGGGAGCTCCGTCTCCTCCCTCCTTCCAGGCACCAGTCCCACCCCAGGCGCCCGCCGCCTTCAGTGACTCATTGATGCTGCTCACCCCCCACAGGCCCCCCTCCCCATCCCGTCCCATGAGGCTCAGGGTCATCACCCGGATTCTGAGGGGGCATAACCATGGGTGGCGAGTGGGCACGTGAGGAGGCGTCTGTGTCTCGAGGCACTGAGGGCCCCCTTCTCCGGTTCTTCCTAAGCCGGGGCTGGAAGGAAGACCCAGAATTAGCCCGGCAAACAGGGAAGGCTCTGCAGGCAGGCGGCGGGGGCGGAGGGGGGGGGGCGGGGCAGCGTGTGCCAAGGCCGGAGGTGTGAGATCTGGGGCAGCCTCATCGCACTGCTGGCCAGGGCTGGGTGGGGAGGCCGAGCAGGTGGGGTTTTCTCCGGCCCTATCTCTCCCCACGCCTGCCCCCCGCCCCCCCGCCCGGCGTTGTGCTCACCGCCTGCCCCTCTGCGCGCAGGAGCTCCAGGACCTGGAGAGGAAGCTGGAGGAGGAGCTGGCCCTCCAGGAGGCGGCCCAGCGGCAGCGGGCCCTGGCCGGGCGGCAGCAGTGGGCAGGGGACGGGCCCGGGCTCCTGACGGAGCCTGAGGACGCGGATTCCGAGGGGCAGGTCTCCGCGGCGCTGCGGCGGGCCCTGGGCCGGAGCCAGGAGCTCCTGGAGCACCAGCAGCGGAGGTGAGCCCCCCCCTGTCCGCCCCCACCCCCGCGCATCCCTGAGAGTGGGCTGGGCCAGGGGAGGCAGCCCTCCTCTTCTGGCCGCGTCTCCGTGGACTGACACAGTTCCACGTGGGCTGGATGACGGTTCTTTGTCAGACAACCAGCAGCCTCACAGGTGTCCCTTCCCTGCAGCTCGCGGGAGGAGCAGGA
This sequence comes from Eptesicus fuscus, assembly GCF_027574615.1. Lineage (NCBI taxonomy): Eukaryota > Metazoa > Chordata > Mammalia > Chiroptera > Vespertilionidae > Eptesicus > Eptesicus fuscus. Next base: position 114,280,796 of record NC_072474.1, on the reverse strand, counting down.
GCGCGGTGCCGTGCTCGAAGACCTGCTGGAGAGCATGGAGGCGGACGCCTTCGTGGGCCTGTACGGCCAGGTGAGGGCGCGGGCCGGGCTCTGGCTGTTTCCCGCCAGCACGCCACGCCCTTTGCTCAGAGCCCACCTTACCCACTAGGAGCTGCGGCTGGCCTCGTACCTGTCCAAGCTGACGATGGTGCCCGCGGGCACGCTGCGCCGCCTCCTGAGCGTGGCTCTGCCCGCAGCCCCGCAGCCTGAGCTGCTGGCCTTGCTGGAGTCGCTCAGCCAGAAGCAGCCGGAGCCCGTGGCGGAGCATGACGGCGGCGGGGAGCAGGCCGACCTGGGCCGGAGCGGGTGAGTCAGTGTCCGGCACCCCGGGAGCCGTGAGTGAGAGTCAGGAGAACAGACGGAGGGCGGGCGTGGGGCCCACGGCACAGCCTTCCTGGCCGGCACGCCATTGCCCAGGGCAGGGCTGCCAGGACGGGCGTCCTGAATCGTTTTCCGTCCTGTGGTCCCACATGTTTTGTCCGCACTCTCTCCTTCTGTCACCAATTTACTTTTCAAGGAGAAGCTTAGAAAGTAAGTTTTCTGGGCTGTAGATATGCCGGACACTCGTTACAGACGGTGTAAAATACACACGTACCGGAAACTGTGAAAACACAACAGGAAAACCATGGTTCTCCCAGCCGGAGGGAAGGCTGGTGGTATTTGACTGCAGTTCTTCCTCCCTCACATGTTTCTCTGCTGGGTTGTGTGTATTCACGTGTGTGCACATGTGTCCATGTGTGCACACATGTCTGCATACGTGCATGCATGTGCTTGCGTGTGTCTACGGTGTGTGCATGTGTATGTGTGTGTAGTAATCCCGTGTGCACAGCCTTGCATCGTGCTTCCCAGAACCTCAGGCAGAAGCTGACGTTCTTATTTCTTTCCAGCTCTGGCCGATGTGCAAAGTCCCTGTATATGATAATTACCACACTGTTACAGGGGTCCTCAAACTACGGCCCGCGGGCCACGTGCGGCCCGCCGAGGACATGTATCCGGCCCGCCAGGTGTTTTGGCCGCCGCTGCCTGTCCTGCTTAGCAGCCGACTCGTCCCGGGCCCGCAGTGCGCATGTGTAGAATGTGCACCGCACCCTCCGACTCCCCTCCTTCTCTCTGAGGGACAGTGAACTGGCCCCCGTTTAAAAAGTTTGAGGACCCCTGGTTAGAATATATTTCCTGTTATTTTACCCACAATTCAAAGTCATGCTTGCACAGCTGTTGAAACACCTTCGTGGGTGTTGTTGTTACCGGCGGCCTGTGCTCCCCGAGGTGCGTGTGCGGGGACCCTATTGCCGGGCTGGCAGTGGGGCTCCTTTCCCCTCGGGCGGGAGGACGCTCCCGGGAGGGTCTCTTCTCCCTGAGACACTGGACGCTCCTTCTCGCCTTCAGGAAGCACCAGGGCTGGTGGCAGGCCTTAGAGAGCCGGCTGCGCGGAGAGCTGAGGGGCAGCGGCCTGGAGAGGGTGCTGTGGGCGCGCCAGAGGAAGGAGAGGTGATGACGGCACCTGCTGGGGGGGAGAAGGGGGGGCACAGGGAGGGGGCGGGGACGAGGGCAGCCTGGGAGCTGGTGGAGGGGGCGGGGACGAGAAGGGGCCATCCTTCCTAGAGACCACAGTCCCCTCCTCCTCCAGGAGCTGAGGGTGAGCCTCCAGCCAGCGGGGGGTGTTCGCTCACCCTACGTTAGCCCTTGGATCACTGTATGCCTTTACCCAGTGGCCTTTTTAATGGGATATCATTGGGGGAGGGCAATTCCTCCCAGCCTCCCAGGAAGTGGGGGCGATAACCCCGGAGCTCAGGGACTCAGATGAAGAGGCCCTGGTCTGCGCTGGGACTTGGGACATCTCACTGGCCCCCTTCTCTCCCTAAACTCCCAGGCCAGTGCTTCCTTCTCTACCAAGTGCCTTTCCCCTTTAACGGGTGCCCGCACCCCCGGGGAGCAGAGGGGAGCGGGGCGGGGTGGCTGCAAGCAGTTGAGCAGTGCCTCCAGGGATGCCCACGGGAGAGGATGTGGAGAAAGAGGAGCAGCAACTAGTTCACGGTGGGCTAGAACGTGGGCTCCAGCTGGGCCCTGGGAACTGTGGGAATCCAAGGGGCGTGTCCAGCCTGAGCCCTGCCCCTCCCCTAATTTCTCAGAGCCCCCTCATCCCCCCCCCCCCCCCCCGTGCAGGTGCTGGGACCACGCCCCCTGAATGTCCCCAGGAAACACCTGGGAGACTGGGCTGTAGGCAGCAGGAATTAGTCCCCGAGAAATTAGATCTGATATTGAGCCCCAACCATGAGGAGATCCGAGCTGTTCCAGCTGTGAAGTGCTCCCCCAGAGAACACGAGTCGATGGTGTGGGATCAGGATGGGGGAGCGAAGGCGTCCTGGGCCACATTCCCAAAGCGCGTCCCTCTCCCCTGCTTCAGGCACCTTTTGTAATGAGCCAGCTCTCAGTGTGGGGGCCACAGCAGGGGTGTCCTGGGAGGGGGGCGGGAGCTCGAAGCGTAGCATGTGCCAATTTCCGTGGTGTAAATATTCCCACCGTGGCTGATGGCAAGCGAACAGCAGGATGGCAACAGGTGAAACTCTTGACGCTGACGGTTGTGAGCCGGTCAGATTGTCTGCAGCCCACCTCGGGGGCCATCCGGTGACCAACGAGAAAACCTCTCTGTGCAGTGGTACCTGATGGGGGACCTAGGGGCGGAGAAGGGGGTGCTCCCAGGACACTCACGTGATCTCCCGTTCTGTCTGCAGCGTACTGAGGAAGACGTGCCCCCCTCTCAGAGAGCGGAGGGTGTGCTCAGGGCACGGGGGCTGGCCACGCCTGTCCCTGGAGTCCGGCGGCGACCTGGTGCCCGTGCCCATCGTGGGGGCAGAGGCCGTTGATTTGCTGAACACGGGCGAGAAGCTCTTTATATTCAGGAATCCCGCGGAGCCGGAGCTCTCGCTGCACGTCCCTCCCCGGAAGAAGAAGAACTTCCTGAACGCCAAGAAGGCCGCCTGGGCCGCGGGCGTGGACTAGCCGGCAGGAGGGCGCCAGAGACGGCAGACGGGACGATGTGCTTTCTCCTGCCCGCCTGCGTGGGCGTAGGGTACCATCTGCCCATGTCGGCTGCAGGTGGCAGACACAGACACCCCCACAGAACCCCTCCCCGACTTCCAGGGGCCCACTCTGCTCTGCTCTCATGAATTTCACGGGGGCCCGCTCTCTTGGGAGGGACGTGATGAGGGGACCTGCCGTGAGCACTCAGTCCCCGCGCCCCGAGGGCCTGCGGTGACCCGCCCCCATGCACGTCCCCCGGTGCCCGGCTGCGGTGAGGGCTGGGTGTGGAAGGCAAGGCTCTCCTTACATGTTCTGTGTTTGTCCAGGGACTTTTCGAGAATAAATGTATTTTACACAAAGTTGTTCTCAGAGGAACTCCTTTTCGCTGTCGGTGGGGACACCCACTTTTCACTGCGTCGGCGTATCGGTCACGCGATCTGTCCCACAGAGATTTGCCCTCTCTCGTTCCAGTGGCCAGAAAACATCTCCAATTCAAATCAGAGTTACTTTTCCCTCTTTATTAAAAAATATATTTTTGTTGACTTCAGAGAGGAAGGGGGAGGGAGAGAGATAGAAACCTCACTGATGAGAGAGAATCATCGATCGGCTGCCTCCTGCACGCCCTACACTGAGGACAGAGCCCGAAACCCGGGCATGTGCCCTGACCGGGATTCGAACCGTGACCTCCTGGTTCATAGGTCGATACTCAACCACTGAGCCACGCTGGTGAGCACTTTCCCCTCTTTACAAATGAGAGGATCCAGTGGCTTAAGGAGGGGAGTTGACGTGTGCAGGATGGAACGCTCTCTGCGGCCCTGGGCCCTGTCCTTCCCCAGACTCGGTCCATGGACAGAGTCCTCACTCGTTCACCAGCGAATGCACTGGGTCCTGATGTCTCCCCTGCGTGCCCACCCTCCCCATCCTCACAGCAGCGACTGGGGCCCCTGAGGCCTCCCAGGGGCTGGGCCAGATCGAGGGGGGTGAGCATTCCCGAGAGCCAGGCCAAGGCGATTGCCGTGGGTCCTTCCTGCAGGCAGGGAGCGATCGGAAAGGAATGTGTCCCCAGCGAAGCGAAGACGAGGGCTCGGAGGAAGCACCTGTTTTGTGGGAGCGGAGGCTGGGCCCCCCCAGCTGCTATGCCCACGTCGCACCCCTCTCTGCCCCCAGCAAGGAGGCAGCCCTGCCCCAGCACACAGCCAGGGCGGCTGACTCGGAGGGCAAGTGCTTGCCGCAGTCACAACCCCTGTGAGGGAGGAGGCCTGGTTTTGAACCCGGCTCTCCCAACTTCAAACCCTCCTCTGCCCAGGACGCCCCGTTTCCTTTGGGGGCGTGAAGGCCAGGCCTTCCGTGCAGCTCCCATCAGAGTCAGTATACGTGCAGCACATGAGGTGGAAACCAGGCAAAACAGATCCACTCTTTAAGCACACGTGGGGTGAGGGACCGTAACATCCCGACATGATAGTGACTGTCAGCACCCGGATTTGCTTGAGAGAATGGCATCTTTGAAGGACACGGCATTGCATGCGTGCATGTGTCCCTGCTAGAAATCCGCTGGTCCAGCTGAAGAAGGCAAGCATCTGCATGTTCACTCGGTCGTCCTTCCTTTCTCAGCGCTGGTCACGGGGACGTGGTCCCTGGGAGGAAATTCCGAGCAGAAAGGCTCCCATTAGTCCCGGCAGAGAAGCATGGCCGGAGAGAGGCACCGTGTCGTGAGCCTCTGCTCTGTGTCAGGCACGCAGAGGAGAGAACAGTCCGTGGTGTGGGGAAGGCGCCGTGGATAGCGTGCTGTGGTCCTGCCTAGACCTTGGAATTCCCGTCCCAAATTTGGGAAGTTTCCCTCCTTATGAGACCTGCCTCCCTGACACAGAAGTCATAACTCGCTTTCCCAGCTTCCCTTGCGCAGCAGGGCAGGCATGTGACTCAGGCTCCACCAATCAGATGCACTCGTAGGAAACCTGGATTTGGAAGAGAGCAATGATCGGCTGAGGCGGGCATATAGGAAAACCCACTTCTTCCTGAGGATGCCACGGAGGGGCAGGGGGGCCAGGGTCCTGCGGTCCAGCCTCCGATCGGCCTTGGGAGCCAGGACGTCTGAGCTCAGTGGAAGGGGCAGCGGGAGAACTTCCCTGGAGGTGACCAGCCGGGGGGGGGGGGGGGGGGGGGGGCAGGGGTTGGACATTGTTCCTGGATTTTGTGGCCCCCAAACCTCATCCTCAGGCCCTGGGGGGTCTGGGAGGCCCCTGATATCTCTAACTAATGCCGGAAACCTCTGGCTGGTGCCCATCATCGAAGGCTTGTCGGGAAGGGGACACATCGGAAACGAGCAGCGGACCTGCAGCTTCAGCACAGCTACCAAAAACGAAAAGAAAAGGAGCTAAATAAGAGAAAACCCTCCTGTTTTCCTTAGACAGAGACGAGAGGAAGGAAAGCCGTGTGCTGTGCCACCGGCCGCCCCTCTGCTCCCTGACACGGAGCCGAGGTTTTCTGTGGGCCAGATGCTCGCTGAGTGACAGTCCCCGTGAGGTGCAGAAGGAATCCAGGCGCCCAACTCCTCGCCAGCGGGGACCTGAGCAACGGCAGCCCCGGCTCTCGGCGCGTCCGTCCGTCTGTCCGTCTGGAAAATAACCCTGCAGGCTGCGGGGCTGAGGCGTTTGAAGTCGCCTGACGGGAAGCCCAAGGGTGTTAATTGGATGAACTACAGGGGGCTATCCCCCGCCCCCACCCACACTCCCACCCACAACACGATCACAGGGACTTTGTTAGCACCCAGTGGCAGTACTGGATGGAAGGAAACCCTCAGATGTGGTCCTGGGCACTTCAGGTCCCGCTGCTGAGAGTTAGGTTCTCTTGGGAAAGGCTTGAAGCCCCAGCCCCTCAGCTTTCTATGGTGCCTCACAATTTTCAAAGCATATTCGCTCATTCATCCTCTCATTCATTCTCTCATTCACTCACCCACTCACTCATTCATTCAGCCAAGAGCTAATGGAACATCGGCTGCTGCCAGGCCCTCTTCTGGAAGCAGATCCCCACCCTCCATGGGGGTAACACTCACCTCACACCCTCAGCACCGTCCGCCACGCTCTTAAATGAGCATCGTTTTCTATGTGGAAAGCTGCCGTTTATGTCACGCGGCCCGTATGCCCGGCCCCAGCCTGCTCTCCACGGAGCAGCCAGGCAGGTCTGAGAAACCCTCCAGCGGCTCCTCATGCCGCCTAAGAAGACGCCCCGGGTTCCTTCCCGCGGCCTGCAAGGCCCTGGAGGGTCTGGCTGCTCTTTGACCTCATCTCCGTCTTGATCCCCGGCTCCCCCTAACTCGGCACCTTTGTCTTCTCTCTGTCCTTCCAACGTGCCAAGCTGGTCTGTCTCGGATGCTTGGCACCCTGTTCCTGACCACCCTCCTCTCCAGGTGTTTCCTCGCCACCCTCCAGGTTTCAGCTCAGCCATGACCTGCTCAGGGAGGCCTTCCCGCCCTCCCGGGTTCCCCGGCGCTGCTTTACCTCCCATGGCGCTCTCCGTCGCTAGGGATGGACACGGACTTGGCTGACACCAGTGGTGGTGGAGAGGAGTCAGCTTCCCAGTCAGACACCCTGGCCTGTTCCTCTGTCCCTACCAGGCCCCTGGCCTGGGCCAAGCATCTTCATCTCAACCCCATGAAGATGGAAGGCAGGCCATGCGCTTCCTCCGCTCAAAGCCTTCCCAGGGCTGCCCGGCCCAGACAGAGCGAGGGCGGCTCCTTCCTCTGCGTGGAAAGCCATACCGGCAGTCCGTCACTGCCCCCCCTCCCCCTCACCTCCCCCTCTCACTGCTTCTGCCACTCTGGCCCTTGCTTGGCCAAGCATGCGCTGCCACAGGCCCTTTGCACGTGCCGATGCTCTCTCTCTGCAATGCTCTTCTTTCCACACCCACACGGCGTGCTTCCTCCCTTCTCTGAAGCCTTCATTCAAATGTTACCGTTGTCTCGGCGAGACCTTCCCTGGTGGACAATGGCCACCCCACCCCTCCGTCCTCGGCACCTATCCGCCTTCCTCACTTCCTGCTTGGTTTTCTCCCTGGCACCACCAGCTCGGAGCCTGATGTGTCAGTGACTCATCTGCTTGCTTATTCTGTCTCTCCCCACCACAGTGCCAGCTGCACGGGAAAGGGCTCGTGTCTGCTTTGCCACGGGCGTGTTCTCGCGCCTCGGCTCCGGGCTCACGGCAGGCAGACCCGGTGAGTGAACAGTGAACAAGGCTCAGCCTCCCCTCTCCTCTGTGCAGTGGGCGGGGCGGCCCCTTCCTGACAGGAGGGTTGCGCGGCTCCCCAGGGGGCAGTGAGGGACGAGGCTCAGTCTCGCTTTAAGAGCAGAAAGACCCTCCCCACCCCCGCCCGTCCTAAGGAAACTTGTTTGCTAACAGGCACCGTCTCACAAGCCCCCACAGGACCTGCCTGGGAAGCTGGGCTGCGGGGAGACTGCGGATGAAACTGGACCCTAAGCTGTTGGAGAGCCCGGGGAAAAGAGCTCAGGTGTGGAGGCAGACGGTTCTGGGTTCTAATCCAGGGCCTTGGATCACCTGAACAACCTCAAGTTCGGCGACCTCCCTGAATTCCCATTTTTAATCTCGAAACTGGGGGTGGGGGGTGGGGGAACATCACGTGGGTCCTAGCACCGCTGTGAGGGCTCAGTGAGGCGATGTGGGAGGCCCGGGCGGGCTCCCCTGGGGCCCCCAGACGGGAAGACAGCTTGTCAAATTGGACCGTGAGGGGAACCAGTGGGGGGAGGTGAGGGTCCGGCCCCCGGCTCCTCCCTGGTGGCTTCATCCTCCGTCTTGCGGTTCCTCGGCGGGAAGCTGTCCGCGAAGCCCGGAGGCCGGGAACGGCAGCTGTCATCCCCTAAGCTTGTCGCCTCGAGCTTTTCGATGATGCTCAGTTGTTTTCTCAGGAACAAAAGGAAAACTTCATAAACAAAAATATCAGAAGAAATCCTGCTTCTGAAAGGCAAGCTCCCAGGAGACGGAGGGGCTTGGACCTGGTTCATATCTGGCTCGGAGTGTGGGTTCCCCTGGGAACTGGCACAAGAGCAAGGACGCTTAGGGGCCCCGGGGCGGGCTAGCCCCGCCATTAGACCGGCGCTTTCTGTAGGTTCTGCGCCTCGGGCAGCACTGCCTTTGAGGAGCAGGGCCGAGCGGCCCACGGGATCGCCTGGACGGAGGATGCTGAGCAACCCCTCCTTGGACTGGCCAACCGGGGCCTGCTGCTGACCATGTGGGCTCCAAAGGACCAAGTTTTTTGTTTTTGTCTTTTAATATATTTTTACTAGTGGCCCGGTGCACGAAATTCATGCACATTAATAGGGGATTAATTAGAGGAAATATTTTAATATTGCTATTTGCCCTTTCTCTATAAATAGAAGTTTCAGAGATGAAAGAAAATTAGTAAAATGTATATGAAAATCTTCCTCCTGTCAGAGTCTGGGGTGCACTGCAGGACCCAGAGTCAAGTCCCCGCCCACCCACAGTGCCTTAAAATTGCACAAGACCCAGACCCAGCTGGCCCCACCCCCATTGGGAGAGATCCACACCCGGCCAGCCCCACCCTTGTCAAGCCCCGCTGGGCGGGGGTGGGGGGGCGCAGCCTCAGGTCCCCCATCAAGCCCCACCGGGCGGGGGGTGCAGCCTCAGGTCCCCCAGTGCACTCTCAGGTACCCCTGTCCAGTGCTGGGGCGGGAGGTGCAGCCTGAGGTCCCTCGGCTTAGCACCAGGGCAGGCTGCACGGCCTGAGGTCCCCCATCAAGCCCCACAGGGTTGGACCTGCATTAGGGTTAGGGTTAGGGTTAGGGTTGGACCTGCATTAGGGTTAGGGTTAGGGTTAGGGTTTGGGTTAGGGCTGGATCTGCATTAGAGTTAGGGGTAGGGTTGGACCTGCATTAAGGTTAGAGCATTGTGGGTTAACTTTTGGGTTAGTGGTGGACCTGTATTAGCATTAGAGCATTGTCAGTTAGCGTTAGATTTGGACCTGTATTAGGGGTTAGAGTTGGGACCTCCATTAGGGTTAGAGCATTGTCAGTTAGGGTTCAGGTTAAGTTTAGGGTTAGGGTTGGGACCTCCATTAGGGTTAGAGCATTGTCAGTTAGGGTTAGGTTTGGACCTGCATTAGGGTTAGAGCATTGTGGGTTAGGGTTAGATTTGGACCTGTATTAGGTTTAGAGCATTATGGGTTAGCTTTTTGGTTAGGGGTGGACCGGCATTAGGGTTAGAGCATTGTCGGTTAGGGTTAGGGTTAAGTTTAGGGTTAGGTTTGGACTCCATTAGGGTTAGAGCATTGTGGGTTAGCTTTTTGGTTAAGGGTGGACTGGCATTAGGGTTACAGCATTGTCAGTTAGGGTTCGGGTTAAGTTTAGGGTTAGGGTTGGGACCTCCATTAGGGTTAGAGCATTGTGGATTATTTCTTGGGTTTGGGGTGGACCGGCATTAGGGTTAGAGCATTGTCGGTTAGGGTTAGGTTTGGACCTGCATTAGGGTTACAGCATTGTGGGTTAGGGTTAGGGTTAAGTTTGGGGTTGGGGTTGGACTCCATTAGGGTTAGAGCATTGTAGAAGAGCTGGAATTTGTCCCTGAGTCACACCTATTGTTAATATGTAGGAATGGTCGTTGTCAGGCACCTGGAGTAGTAGAGACAGTTCGATGTCCCTCCCATAAAGCAAACTCTGGTCCCTCTGCACCTGCCTGGGGAGGGGTAAGGTCTGACCCACCATTTGTGGAAAGTTTAAGAGTATTTTTCTTTTCTCCTTTTTATTATTTATTATTTTTTAAATAAATTTTTATTCAGATTATTACAATTATTCCTCTTTTTTCCCCCCATAGCTCCCCTCCACCCGGTTCCCACCCCACCCTCTGCCCTTACCCCTGCCCCACTGTCCTCATCCATAGATGTACCATTTTTGTCCAGTCTCTTCCCGCACCCTCCACACCCCTTTCCCCCTGAGAATTGTCAGTCTACTCCCTTTCTATGCCCCTGATTGTATTATATTCACCAGTTTATTCTGTTCATCAGATTTTTTATTCACTTGATTTTTAGATTCACTTGTTGATAGATATGTATTTGTTGTTCATAATTTTTATCTTTACCTTTTTCTTCTTCCTCCTCTTCTTAAAGAATACCTTTCAGCATTTCATATAATACTGGTTTGGCGGTGATGAACTCCTTTAGCTTTTTCTTATCTGTGAAGCTCTTTATCTGACCTTCAATTCTGAATGATAGCTTTGCTGGGTAGAGTACTCTTGGTTGTAGGTTCTTGCTATTCATCACTTTGAATATTTCTTGCCACTCCCTTCTGGACTGCATAGTTTCTGTTGAGAAATCAGCTGACAATCATATGGATGCTCCCTTGTAGGTAACTAACTGTTTTTCTCTTGCTGCTTTTAATATTCTTTGTCTTTTGCTCTTGGCATTTTAATTATGATGTGTCTTGGTGTGGTCCTCTTTGGATTCCTTTTGTTTGGGGTTCTCTGTGCTTCCTGGACTTGTAAGTCTATTTCTTTCACCAGGTGGGGGAAGTTTTCTGTCATTATTTCTTCAAATAGGTTTTTAGTATCTTGCTCTCTCTCTTCTTCTGGCACCCCCATAATTCTGATGTTGGTATGCTTGAAGTTGTCCCAGAGGCTCCTTACACTATCTTCATATTTTTGGATTCTTTTTTCTTTTTGCTTTTCTGGTTGGGTGTTTTTTGCTTCTTTGTATTTCAAATCTTTGACTTGATTCTTGTGATCCTCTAGTCTGCTGTTAGATCTCTGTATATTATTTTTTATTTTTTATTTCAGTCAGTGTATACTTAATTTCTAGTTGGTCCTTTTTCATATCCTCGAGGGTCTCACTAAATTTATTGGCCTTTTCTAGAAAATTCTTGAAAAACCTTATAACCTTGGTTTTGAACTCTATATCCAGTCATTTGCTTTCCCCCATTTCTTTCATTTGTGACCTATTTCTTTGTCTCTGCATTTTGGCTGCTTCCATGAGTTGATAGAGTGGCTTTGTGTGCTAGGTGTCCTATAGGGCTCAGTGGCTCAGCCTCCCCAGTTACCTGAGGTGGACACTCTTGGTGCACCCCTTTGTAGGCTATGTGCACAGTCTTGTTGTAGTTAAGCCTTAATTGTTGCTGGTGTCACTGGGAGGAATTGACCTCCAGGCCAATTGGCTGTGAAGATCAGCTGTGTCTACGCTGGGAGAACTTCTGTGCTGGAGACACCCTTATGAGGCAAGACTTGATTCAGTGGGGCTTTGGTGCTCACTGAGTCTTCTGCCTGAGTCTGTCCCTTATGGACCTGAGGAGTTGTAATCTGGATGGTCCTACTCTGACCCCTGGGTACACTGGCTCTTGGATCTCCAAGGAGGTGCTAATTTAGCCTCTGCCTGAGGCCACCCAGCAGGAGCTATGGAGAGATCTGCAGATTCCTCTTTGTTTGGGGTTTGGAGGTGATCAGATGAGGCCCAGCTGTGAAGCAATGCAAGCTGCTTTGGGGCCTTGGGCCTTCTTTTGGATGTTCTGGGTCTCACTGACTCAGCTGCAGTTTGTTAGGTAAGTTTAGATTTCAAAGGACCAGGCCATTCACATGCAAAATCCTCTGCACACAGCTGGGGTGGGGCAGAATCTCAGGGCAGAGCAAACAGCAATGGCTTCCCGTCAGCCCTGCCCTAAGAGGCCCCTGGGTCTCAGTGTCCCTTGGTAATCGCTGCAAGCACCTCTGAGAGAAAGCCGCCCTCAAGTTCTGCCTGCTGCCAGACAGTCCAATTTCTCCCCGTATGAGTCTGGGTCCCCAGAGTCTCGCCCAGAACTGGAGTTCAGAGCAGTCGGGAGCTTTTGTCTCTCTCCCGATTGAGAAAGCCAGCCGCACACTCAGTTTCCAGCCCTCTCCGCATGCGCGCCTCCATACCTCTGTCTTTACTGCCGCAGCTCCTCTGAGTCTCAGTGTGCTTTTCTCTTTCCTTCTAGTTGTAGAATTTCCACTCAGCCAGCCTTCCTGTCGTTCTGGATGATGTCCGTTTTGTCTTTTAGTTGTAGTTTTGAAGTTGTTGTGTGAGGCAGCAGTTCAGGTGTTTACCTATGCCGCCATCTTGGTTTCTCTCTCTTTTCTCCTTTTTAAAAATGTTTTTATTGATTTCAGAGGGAGGAAGGGAGAGGGAGAGATGGGTACATCAATGTGGCACATCCATCGGTTGCCTCCTGCACCCCCCAATGTGCAGTGAGTCTGCCCCCTGGGCATGTGCCCTGACTGGGAATGGAACGGGGACCTCTTGGTTCATGGGTTGATGCTCAACCACTGAGCCACACCATCCGGGAAGAGTGTTTTCTTTGGACGGAGAGCTTTGTGTATTTCCCCCTGGTGTGCAGATTGCACCTTTGTATCTATAAAGTCATAACGAAGACGATGATGATAATAGTGACCATGTAATCAATAATACAAGTTGTGATCAAGGGGGACCGAGCCTTGCATGGCTGAGTGTGGTTTCATTCCCTGGACCAGGTAAACACATCACTGAGCTGGAACCCCCACCCCCATCTCTACGTTTCTCATTAAAGTTGAGGACACTGCCCACCCCACCCCACCCTGAATAAGAGCAACATCGGAGGGAGGACTGCCCAAGAAATCGTTTATTCTGAGCAAGGAACAGTGCGGACTCGAACAGAGCCAGGCCTGGCATCTCACGGCCCTTCCAGCCCCTGCCCTACCTCAGGAGTCCAGCACGGGGAGGCGCCGAGAGGCACCGAGGAACCCTAACCGCTGCCGGGGTCACAGTGCAGGAGAGGCAGGCCGGCCACGCCCGGAGGGGACAGGACGGTGTGGCGGGAGCGGAGGATGGAAAGTGTGCAAGCCAAGTAGACTCGCATGGCAACACCATCGCCCTGGCTCAAAGGAGGACGCAATGGCCATTCAGAAGAATGGCGATATGGACCCACACCCCGCAGTACCGTGTCTCTTCAGGACTCTGAGATGACACCGGCAGCCCCGAGGACTGGCTTGTGATGTAAAAAGTGAAGAGGAGGAGTTGGGTGCAAAGATAAAAACACCACTGACCGCCGACAGGAACACACGGGTATTGAAGAATCCACACACCGCGCTCATTTCTACCGAAACCCAACCAGACGAGAGCCTGAGACGGGAGGGTTTCGCCAGGTGAGGGCGCCGCGGGCCCGCGTGGCCACTGTTCAGGGAGTGGGTGTGTGGGTGCCTCACACACAGGCCCAGGGGTGGCATTATTACCCCGTTTCAAAGCGAGGAAACTGGTGCTCAAGAGGTGACACGATTTGCCGAAGGCAGTGATGGGCAACCTTTTGAGCTTGGTGTGCCAAACTTCGCCAAAAAACTGAGCATAACTCAGGTAGTGTGTCACTTTGAGGAAAAAACTAACTCCAAGACTCTAGTCGCAAATGTTTCATCCTCAGGAGCAGCAAATGTTTCATCCTCGGCACGCGGCCGCGTGTCATCAGAAATGGCTACGCGTGTCAGTGCTGACACGCGTGTCATAGGTTCGCCATCACTGGCCTAAGGGCTTCCGTTAGCACAGGGCAGGGCCGGCTTCTGCACACGGACCGGTTCCAAGTCCAGGTGCATCCCTGGTGCGACAGCGTCTTCAGAGTCCACGGCGCGGCTCCAGAGCAGGTCGGGAACTGCTGTGATTTCTGCGTGCGCCCAGCGTCCCTGTGAGTGGACCATCGACGGCGACCCTCGCTTCCTCACTTATCAGCACGGGGTGCCGGCCCACGGCAGCCGGGGACCCTCGTGAAGACAATCCTGACGAGACAACCTCACGCCCTCCCGGGAGACACCCTGCGGGGCTGGCCGGTCCGAGTTCTGCAGCGGGACATGCTTCCGGGGACCGAGGACACTCTATCGGAGTGACCGGGGTGGGGCTGCTGAAAGGAAGAGTGGGTGAGGCAGTCCTCTGTGAGGGTGGGGAGAAGCGCACCCACAGCCCAGGACCCGGGACCGGGCTGGTCTGCAGGCCACGCCACCTAGATGGCCGGCGAGACTGGCCAGGCGGCGAGCGCCACGAACACTTCAGGTTCTGCGTCCTGTGGGGACGGCGCGTCCCCAGAAAGGGCAGACGTGCCCGTGTTGATGTTGCCTTTTTGCTGCCTTTTCCCAAAGTGCCGCCGAAGGAGCCGGGACAGGTCGAATGGCAAAGCCGTGAGGGTCTGATTGCGTTGGGGTGGGAGCGTGCGCCCGACATCACCATTCCATCTGGCCCGTGGGGACCATTTTGTAAATGTCAGACGTTCCGCGTGTCTGCGACCCAGCTGGACTCCCCCAGGAGCCTGTGACCGAGGAGGGCGGAGAGCTGCCGACCCCTTCCCTTCGGCAGATGCAGAAAACGCAGGCCCAGGAGGGCGAGGCTCTTTCTGGCAGCGCCCCACCCCGGCTGGCTCCCCGCTCCCAGCCAGGGCTCTCTCTGCATCTGGCGTTCTGAGCGAGGCAGGGAGGGCGCAGAGAGGGGCTGGAGGGCAGGGCGGATGGCGCAGTCCTGCCGGGCGGCCAGGGGCGGCTCAGCTGCTGCAGCCGCGGGCGCAGGCCGGGCCCGGCACGTTGTTGTTGCACCCGTCCTGGAGCTTGCCCGGCGGCGCCTGGCTCCCGGCGCGGCCCTCGGGGTCCAGCAGCTGGCCGCCCGGGCCCTGCTGCCTCAGCCTGCGAACAAGCAGAGCACAGGCTGGGTTAGTGCCCGGGGCGGGGACGGCGAGGTGCCCAGGACGCCCTGGGCAGGAGGGAGACCGAGGAGCCCCCAGCCCACACCTTCCTCTGGCCGGGGAAGCACGGTGCCCCGCAGGCAGGTGGGCCTGCGGTCAGAGCCCGGCTCAGGTGCCCTCGGGTGAGTTTCTGCACACACGGAGCCTCAGTTTCTCCATCTGTAAAATGGAGACCATGACGCCCACGCGTGGCTCCTCGTGACGTGTACAGGGGTCGTGGATGCCACGTGCCTGAGCTCAGGTGAGTGGAGGGGATGAGGCCCACCCATCACTCACCCACACATTCACGTCCAGCGCCCACCGAGGACCAGCCCCCTGCGGGGAGCAGGGGAAACCCTGGCAGCAAAGCCTGTCTCTGTCCTCGGGGAGCGGAGTGCCTGACGGGGCGGGAGGGGAGGAGTGGCCGGACCCCCTAGGCAGACTGCAGAGGTGTCTGAGAATCTGATTCCCCCTCCGTCCCCTCCCCTCCCTCCCTCCCCCGAGAGGAGCACCTCTGGGGAAATCATGTCACAGCCGGGGAAAACCCGACGCCTAAGAAACCTATGAGAGTGAAACGGAAATACTTCTACTTCCAAACTAGGGCATCTCCGCTGGGCTCACGACGGTGACACCGCGAGAGTCCCTGGGGCTCTCCCAGGATAAGGGTGCATCCTTCTAAGATTTTCACTGAAGCGCCCCAAGCGGGGAGTTTCATTTAAAAATAGCGCCCGTACCGAGTGTGGCTATATTGAGAGCCAGCGTTGCTATCTCTAGACTCCCGTCCTTCCCCCATTTTAACACAGAACGTAACTGCAGAGGCTGCTCAGAAAGGGGAGCAGTGACGAGGGAGCCCCGGTGGGGGAGACGTGGGTCCCGAAATCCTGTGTGGATCAGGGGCGGCTTCCTGGAGCAGCATTTGAGCTGGACTTTAAGGATTGGTATGGAATGTGGAGAGAGGGAGGGAAGGGGGTGGGAGGGAAGAGGGAGGAAAGGGGAGGGAGGGAAGGGGGGGAAGGAAGGGAGCCTGGCACTTTCTGAGTGCCAGGCTCCGAGTGCCAGGCACACAGTTGAAGGGGCTGGGAGCAGGACAGGAAGCCAAGAGTGCCCGCTCTGTGGGAAGGAGGCGGAGTGGTGTGGCCTTAGGGCCTGGGCTTGGAGCCAGGCGGTTTCCATCCCTGGGCTGCCACTTCCCAGCCGTGTGACCTGGGGAAGCTGGACTCCAGCCCAGGGGCCGCCTGAGGCCCACACCCCTGCTCTTCCCCCTGAACCCCGTGCCCTTCGGTCTGGATGTGGGGAAAGGGGGGCCGGGAATGCCTTCTCCGCGCCCCGAAGGCACCAGGAAGGCTCACATGGCTCCAAGAGGAATCCTTGGCCCACGACAGAGCTAGGAGACAGGCTCGGCTGGCCGAGGGGCCCCTGAATGGCAGCCCAGCTGTCCACGCTCCGGAGGACATGGAAGAGGGCTTTCCTATCCCACGAGGTGTAGCTCAAGGCCGGGAGGCGCACTGGCCATGGCAGGAGCACTTCATTTCCTCAGCCAACTTATCAGACTGATGGGCAGTGTCGTGAGCAGCATCCCGATGACGGACGGGCGTGAGCCCTCTCTACCTCCCGAGGTCGGCTGGCAGATGCTAAGGAATGTTCTGTGACACAGAGCCTGGCCGACGGGAGTAGAACGCCTGTCAAAACCCGTAATGGATGGGGCCGGAGGCATTTTTCGAAGGCAAAGCACTCCGTAGGCCTAACACAGAGCGGCCGGCCAGCAGGCTGACTGCAGATCGAGCCGCTCCACACGTCAGGTTGAGCCCACACGCGCACCAGCACTCCGGCAGCCCTGGGCACAGGCCAGGGCAAAGGGCAGCCAGGCAGTGGCTCTCAGCAGGTGCCAGGCTCGGCCAGGGGTCAGGGTAGCTTCCTGAGGGGCCCCCAGTCCTGAAGGGTGTGAGGGGACAGGCGTGGAAGCCCAGCAGTGGGGATGACACGGGGAAGTGACCTGGGTGGCAGACGTGGGGCCCGTGGCTGGTTGAGGAGTTTGCATTCCGGGGGCATGCGTGGAGGTGGGCCGTGGTGGAGGTGAGGGACCCATCCGGGCAGGTTGTCCGGGTTCTGGCCCGTGGGCAGGTGGGCAAGGCAGGGGCCCATTCCCATTGGGGCTGGGGAGGGTGAAGAAGGCAGCAGCCTGTCACTCATCCTGGGTGGCCACAGCTCTAGGGCAGGTGGGGGTCAAGGTCAACCCAGACTCACACACAAGGCCCGGCCAGCAATCCTCGCCCACTGGCTGAGTCTCCTGGCCCCTGCTCTGGCCAGCAGAGCAGGAAGGACGTCTGGAACCACAGCTGGAGACGCTGGGGTCCAGCACAGCCCACGCCCGTTAAATAATAATGACCATAGTAATGGGCTTTACCATGCCAGGCACTGTACCCACAGCCTCCTTCAGTCTGATGCCAGCCACAGGCAAGGCAGAGAGTCACTCCCACGGCTGGCGTGAGGCCCGGGAAGCAAGCACCAGGCCGAGGTCACTCTGCAGCCGCAGCGCCAGGACCGGGCCCAGGCAGTTACATTCCCGAGCCCGGCCCCTCCCCACCTGCGACCCCGCCTGTGCGTGCCAGCGTCCCCGGGCCAGGTCCCACCCGCTTCCCCATTTCACACAGCGACGCTGAGGCCCAGGGAAGGGAAGCTCGGCGAGCCGTCCCCTCCCAGGTCATGGCTGGCACCCGGGAGCCTGCGGTTCAGAGGCCTCTGCCCGGCGGCAGCGGGGGGAGGGGGGACTTACTTCTCTCTGTTGAATATGATGAATTCCTTCCGCACGGTCTCCAGGCACTGCTGCAGGTGTCCGTTCTGTCAAAGGGACAGACAGGTGACCGTGAGTGACGGACAAAGGGCCATGACCGGCAGAGACCAGTCGCCCGGGGCTGGGGACCAGCTAAGAGCCGGGAGCAGCCTGCGGGCCCCGTGGCTGTGCCAGGCAGCCTGGCGGACAAAGATGTTTTTCTCAGTTTGAAGCCACTAAATCCGACCTGAAAGCGATGGTGGGGGGGATTGTGGGCAGAAAATCCTGGGCGGGGCTTCCTGATGGCTCGAATGTCCGTGGGGCCTAATAAAGCGTGAGGGGGAGGGGAGAAGCGCAAGGCATCCTGGAGGTGCTCATTCCCGCCAAGAACAGGAGCCGAGAGCCACCTGCCTCACCGAGGCTCTGCTGCCGCACCATGGGGCCCGGGCCCACCATACTGTTAGGGTCTACAAAGATGTTTCAGTTTCTTTAAAATAACCAGAAAAGCCCGACGGGCGTGTGGCTCAGTGGTTGAGCGTTGACCTATGAACCAGGAAGTTACGGTTCAATTCCCCGTCAGGGCACATGCCTGGGTTGTGGGCTCAATCTCCAGTAGGGGGCGTGCAGGAGGCGGCCGCCAATGATTCTCATCATTGATGTTTCTGTCTCTCCCTCTCCCTTCCTCTCTGACATGAATAAAAATATATTTAAAAAATAAGCAGAAAAAAATGAACTGCTAGCATGGAAAGCTGACGTCATACCACTGCAGTCGTTACACATCATGTTTAAGATGCTCTTCTGGAGGAAGGGCCGGGTGTGGGTTGAATTCTGCCCCTCCCCCCAAAACACACGTTGAGGTCCTGACCCCCCACGGTGAGGGGAACCTTCTGTGGGGCTGGGGCTGTGCGCTGTCCCTCGTGAAGGAGAGGTCACACTGGAGTAGGGGGCCCTCCACTCAAGGACCGGTGTCCTTCCAAGAAGGCCACGTGAAGACACAGAGCCACGGAGATAAACGCCACGTGACGTGGAGGCAGAGGCAAAGGGATGCGGCTACAAGCCAAGGCATGGCAGACCCCTGGCCGCCATCGGGGGCAGGAGAGGCCAGAGAGGACCTCCTTCCAGTGTCTGGGGGAGCCCGGCTCCGTCCACACATTGATTCTGAACATGTGGCCTCCAGGCTTGGGCGAGAAAACTTTCACTTACGGTAAGCCACCAAGGTTGTGACACTATGGCAGGCAGCCTAGAAAATGAATACAGCGGCTCAAAGCCCGCGTGGCGTGCCCAGGGCCCCACGAACGTCACCCTGTGGCCCGGGCTGTCTCCACAGCACGGAACCTTCCACTGGGTGCTCAGGAGACAGCACAGAGGGGGCCCATGTCGCTCAGCATTGAACTCCCGCCTGGAGACTCACGAGGTCCCTGCACCGGGGACGGTGCTACCGTCACGTGAATGATCGGAGCGCCACGTGTAGCTCAGGCCGTTTCCTGCGATGAAGACCACTTGTGGGTGGAGGCATCTCACAGCCAGGGAGGGCATTTGGGTGGTGACGTGACAGGCCTCCATCTGTCTAAAGGGCAGCCTAGCGCCCAGCTGGCGTGGCTCTGTGACTGAGCGTCCAACCGTGAGCCAGGAGGTCATGCTTGGATTCCCGGTCAGGGCACATGCCTGGGTTGTGGGCTCCATCCCCAGTAGGGGGCATGCAGGAGGCAGCCGATCTGTGATTCTCTCTCATCGTAAGAGATACGATGTTTCTATATCTCTCGCTCTCTCTCTCTGAAATCAATAAAAACATATTTTAAAATAATAAATAAGAAATAAAAGGTAGCCTAGCTCCATGGCATCCTGGGAGCACAGGACTCCTGCCTCCGGGTGCCCCCCCCCCCACCATGGCGCTCACCAGCGGACAGCTGTCCTTCGTGCCCTCTCTGGACCTGTTCTTCGCCAACCTCTTCTTCTTTTTGTGAAGCGGCTTGGATTCGAGAATCATTTCTTCAAGTTCAAACGTGGGATCACAATTCAGTCTCCCTTTCTGAAAGGGAAACGTGGTTTGTCTCTGTCCCACCCATCATGGAACTTTACTCTCACTCACTCATCCCTCCATCATTCCTTCAACAAGAAACGATGACCGACTGCTGTGGGATGTGTCCGCTGTATATATTTTTTTCTGACGATGAAAAGCAACACATTCCCACCGCTCAGGTCCTGTGATGATCCCCCTGACCTCTCCCCACACCCCGGGCGGCCCCACCATCGCCGTCCACGCGCTCCCCGGTCTCCTTCCCATGGATGGATGGTCCCTCACGAGGCTGAGTTTAGTTTTCTGATCTGACATTTCCACGTATTTTATCAAACGTCCTCCTGCCACCACTCCCTTTTCTATAAATATCGTTTTCACTCCTTCAGTGTAAAATGCCATTTCTCATCCGATTCTTCCCCGTTTCCAGTCCTGGTTCCCTGTCCTCTGCAGCTGGAGCCAGCGGCCCAGGCCTGGCCTCCGGGAGGCTGGGCCCCGCCCACTATGGCAGGAGGAATGTGGGTCTCCCTGCCTTCCAGACCTTGGATCCAAAACCTCAGGTGGCCTTTTCTGTCCTGAGACCCAGCCCAGGGTGCCAGTCCCCTCGGGCAGTACACCTAGTGGTTTTAACATCCACGGCTCTGGAGGTACCGATTCTCCCAATGAGCAAGTTGGATTTCAGGCCCAAGTCTTTCCTGGCCCGATTTATCTGCCATTCATTCATTCACTCACTCACTCCAATGCAGGCTCTGAGTCCAGACTGCCCGAGGCCAAGCCTGGTTCTGCCCATCTCTCACTGAGTGATCGGGGCAGTTTCCTAACCTGAGAACACGGACAGACGCACTGCCCTGTGGTGAGGCTTGTATGAGACGCTGGGTGTGCAGGCCAGGCACACACTGCATCCTGCTGGCTGCTGTCTCTCATGCAGCTCCTCTCATGTGGTAAGACACACTGAGGCCTCCTGGTGCCTTCGAAGGCCACCCATCCTGGGGTCTCCCCCAGGCAGAGGCCGGCCCCCCCACATGGTCCCCACTCTCTGAAGTCTCAGGAGGATGGCAGACACTGAAACGGGACCTTATTAGCCACTAACGGAGACCCGGGCGCCTCTCCAGGGGGCGCAGAGAGGCTGCCCGCAGAGCAGAACCGGTGCTGACCCCCCCACGGCCAGTCGCTGCGTGTATGCTGAGTCTTGAAGGCGGGGTGGGACCCTGCGGGGGGTGGCGTGCCATCAGACAGGACCCCCACTCACATTGGGCACAAAGCCGGGGGTCAGCGCCTTCTCGAACACCGCGTCCCAGTTCATGTCGGCCAGGTAGGGTGTGCTCTGAACGTCGCCGAGGCTGGACAGGCGGCTCTCGGGGTCCTTGGTCAGGAGCTGGGGACACAGGGCAAAGTGCTTGCCTGAGCTCGGCGCCACCAAGGTGGGCGGGGCGCTGAGGGCGGGGGTCACGCACCAGCCAGGTCGCCCCATCTGGGACGCTGTCATTGGAAGTGTCACCAACACCCATCTCTTTACAACAGGGAGGAACTGAGGGGTCAGGCTGCTTCTGCAGGGCATCCAGCCAGGGGCCCTTGGGCGGGGGCGAACCCTGCAGCCGCCGGCTCCCCTCGGGGACCATGGCCCCGTGACACGCTGGCTTGTAGGGGAGCACAAGAGACTAGGTTGGAAAGTCTGTAAGGAGGAAACTGCGACCTAGGGGAGATGGCTGAAGGCATCCGCCCCTATTTATCAGAATTCCGACCTCGAGGAGTTGGTTGGAGGTGGCACCCCTAATTCTTCCTTGACCTTTCCAAGCAAGTCTGTGTACATGTGGACCCTCGGGTGTTTACCGGAATCTTTACGCTTAATCTTTAGACGTGCTTGCTTAAAGGACACTGCAGACACATGCGGCCTCCCAAGATCACTACCCTACTGATTGTATCTAAAAGATAAACTTTATCCCAAACTGCTGCCACAATAAAAGCCTGAAGAGGCCGGCGAGTGAGCTGTCTGGTTCCTATAGCCAGGCAGTCCCTTAGCCTCTCTTTCACAGAAACGTGCGTCAGAGTAATCATTCATCCGTCGCTCAGGGGCTGCTGGTCAGCCCGGGCACTGGCTCTCCCTGGTAGCACGGAGGCTGCCAATTAAGAATAAAAGAACCAGCTGTCTTGTCTCGGGACTTTCAGCTTGATAATGGGACGCGCCATGTGGGGTGCAGCTACAGTGTTTGGACAGGTTCAAGCCTTGGACTGATGAGAGGGCACAGTCCTCTCGTGGCCACGTGCAAGTCCCAGCCTGGAGGGCAGAGCCTCCCAGCACAATGATCGCTAACAGCTGAACTTGTCAGCTTGAACCTATGGTCTGAACACGTGGCCCCACGTGCCTGAATGATAGAGGCTGCAAGTTAACAAAGCGTGATCTGGTGCATGTAATTGGGTAGGATTGAAACCCACGAGAATGCTGTAAACATCTTGACCAGCCCTTACTTTGCCTCGTGGCATCTGGCTATAAAATAAAGACACGGCCTGTAGTCTGGGGCGCTGTCTCTCCATCAGGGAGCAGCGTCCCACCCAGACCCAGCTTTCCTTCTCTTGTCTGTCTTTTCTAAGCCTTTCAGCTGCCCCCTCTCAGGGTCACTGAACCTGGCTGAGCTGGCGTGGCACAGAAGGCGCCCTGGGGCTGAGGATGCCATGGCCGTGCCGGCCCGCCACAGCGCCACATGTCATGGTTCCCCTTGGACAGTCCGAGGCGCCCGCCCTCTGTGGCCTGGTGCACTGACCTCACTTGTCGCCAAGGGGACCATTCTCAGCTTCTTCTCACATGGGTTCTGCTAAGAAGGGTGGTCAGTGCAAAAGCCGCCCCAGGCTGCCCCGTGTCCGCAGGGCTCTCTGCCTGTGGGTCACCTGCTCCTCTGGCGCCGGGAGCACCTGCCTGCGAATAGGACAGGAGTCCTCGTCTGGAGGCCACTGGACCGGTGCGGCCCTGGGTAGCTGAGGCCTGAGTTGCTCCCGGAGAGGGACGGCCAGGCCTCCACGCCCAGCTCGTGGCTGGATGAGCCCCGGGGGGCCGGTCAGGGCAGGGCCACACCCAGTGCCAGTAGGTGGAGCCGGGAGGGGAGCCCCCGACAGCCTGTCCCCCCCCCAGTCACTGGAGAAATCTCCCACTGTGCCTGGCGAGAGGGCCAGTCACCCAGTGAGGGACGCCTGGCAGGTGTCATCTGTTGGTCACAGCAGCCTATCTTTAGGGGGTGCCCCCAAACGAGGGGTGATGATTTAAACAGAGGCCCCATTTCCTTGCTGCACCTGGGCTCAGCGGTTGGGCAGCAGTGGTCTGACTCGCTGGGCGGGTGGGGGGGCATGGCAGGTGGCAGGGCTTCCAGTGATTTGGGGACCAGTCGGGCTGAGGGCCACCGACCCCTAGGAACCGGGTGGTGACTCCAAAGCAAGTCAACGGATAGCGATTCAGTGCATTATCCATGGGGGAGGAGTGAGCGCTGGTCTCGGGGTTGGGGAGCTGGGGTGAACCCGCCTCTGCCCCTTCGCAGCCCCGTGGCACTGCCTGCAGGTTTTGCTTTCCTGAGCCTCAGTTTTCTCATCTCTACTATGGGGACAACGCCACTCTTCAGGGTCAAATACACAGGCTTGTCACGATGAAGGGAGAAGACCCAGCTCATGGCCCAGGACATACTAGTCCCTCAACCAGCGCTGGCACGTGACCACCAGTGCCGTCAACTGACGCTTGGAGGATTCCCAGGGGCCACAGCTGAAGGCCAGCTCAAAGGGAGGACACCCAGCCTACGGCCCCCGAGTGCACAGAGACACCCCGATAGCTCGTGGAGACACACACAGCCTGGCCCACCCCCGGCTCCGACTCTGAGAATCGGCCTTTCCAACAAGCCCCTGGGAGGTGCCGACCCCGCTGGTCCCCGGAACACACTTTGAGAACCTCTGCTTCATTCTAACAGCAAAAGGTCCCGAGATGCCCAGTGTCTTCAAGCCCAGTGATCGGAAGACGCTTTGTAGCAAACATGTGAAGAGCCACCTGCAGCGAGGGTCTCTATGTGTTGGGAGCCCGTGCCGGTGTGAAAGGGCCCGGCGTCGCCGTCACCACCGGGACTCCGAGCCAGGCTCGCCGGCCAGCAGCTTGCGATCCTGAAAGCCAGATGCTGAGCCTGCATGGGAGGCGGCTGAGAGCCCTGCTCGCCATCTCCTTCCCTCTGTTTCCTCCTTCCTCACGGTGCCGGGAAGCCTGTCTGCACTGCGACCCCACCCCGCTAGCGGGCGGCGGCCCCCTTACCTTCCTCAGCAGGGCGACCATGCCCTTGCACCACGTGGAGGAGTAGTGCACGCGCTCCACCTGGAACATGTTCAGGATCTCAGTCACGGGCGTGGCCGAGTGGATCTCGTACGGCCTCTGCAGAGACAACGGGCAGAATCAGAGAGAGTGACAGGACACGGCACTGGCTGGGTTAAAACCATAATACATCCGGCCGGCGTGGCTCAGTGATTGGGCCTCAACCCACGAACCAGGAGGTCTCGGTTCGATTCCCGGTCAGGGCACATGCCCAGGATTGCAGGCTCAATCCCCAGTAGGGGGCGTGCAGGAAGCAGCTGATCAATGATTCTCTCTCGTCATTGATGTTTCTCTCCCTCTCTCTCTCTCTCCATTTCCCTTCCTCTCTGAAATCAATATATATATTTTTAAAAGAAAGAGTTTATCTTTGAAGCAGCAAGAACCACTCCATCCTTGGGGCTTTCGGCCACGTCATCATCGTTGCCGGTTCTGACCCGTGAGGAAGGACAGAGAAGGAACTTTCTACTGGCCAAGGCCCAACCAAGCTCAGGTCAGCTGCTCGCCACGGACACTGGCCTGACTGTTTAGGCGAGGCAGTCAGCATCTGGCAAACGCTTGTGTCCTCTGGTTCTGACAAATACGATGGACCCTCATAGTCCTCCTCCGAGTGTGTGTGTCTGGGGAACCACAGACGACAGGGACCCACCAGGAGTGAGGCAGCCTGTGGGAGATCAACCTTTCCATTCAGAGCGTGAGAAAATGAACAGACTCATAGTTTTTGTTGTTGTTTTTTGCATTCTAAAAAGCACCGTGTACAGTAATTCCCTCTTTGAGGAATTCAGGGGAAATAACTGATCGAGAGTAGACCACAGCTGCTTGAGCTACGGGGTGATGAGTAATACATATGTGCCCTCTCAGAACTCTGACGGCTTATAGACTGCTTCATTCATTCATTCATTCATTCATTCATCACCCGTGGTCACCATGCCCGGGCCCTGCCCTCACGGAGCGCTGGCTACTGGCTGACGGTGCCTGTGCAAAGGGCGGGGCGCACCGCCAGTGGGAGGAACGGGACGCCGCCTGCTGTGCGGGCAGCAGAGCTGGGAAGGTGCGTGACACGCGAACCGCACGCCGCAGCCCAGAGCGGTGAATGCTGTGAGGACGGCGGCGCCGGCTGGAAGGATGGCACGGCCCCCACGGTGCGCGGGGGAAGCCGTGTCCTGAGAGGTGAGGCGGCATTCTTTGCAAACAACCCTTGTGCAGAGAAAACACGCCTCAAGGTCTGTGTGTCATTGTTCTTTCTGCTCAAATAAAGCGACGAGACACTAGCTGCCAGGGAGCTCCAGGGGCCATCTGTGGTTATTCCGTTTAAATGCGATCAGGTGAAAACACGTTCCGGACGCCCCATCTTTGTGGGACAGTGAGCTGAGGTGCTCAGGGAAGATCGGGACGAACAGACCCACAGGCCCGTGAAGGACGCAAGGCCTGCACCCCGCCAGGGCTTCAGACCAAGCGGGAAATGGGGAGGACATCGTGTGGGGGTGGGAAGAGGCAGCGTTGGAGATCACAGGCCAAGGCGCTCCCCACGTCGGAGCTGCCACTCATGAGCCGCTGACCTTCACACAGCCTTCCGCTCCCGACGTCCCTTGCCCACGAGCAGAAAGAGGGGCTGGGTCAGAAGCTCGCTGAGCTCAGGGGCCTCAGAGCTGGCACGCACACCATCGGGACTGGCACCCAGGCCTCTGACTCCTCACACTGTGCTCCTTCCTGCCACCCGGTGCCGGCCCAGCAAAATGGTGTGCCTAGTCCCCCCAAGCCTGGGACGCCCCGAGCCCCCACTTCCACGGCCCCGCATGCCCGCTGCGCGGGCGTATGTCTTACCCAGCCCCGCAGCAGCTCATAGGCCGTGATGCCCAGGGACCACCAGTCGACGGGGTAGGAGTACCCGGGGCCTCCGTCCACGTAGACCTGGAACACCTCTGGGGCTGCCAAAGACAGGAAGAAGAGAATGTCGCCGCGGCTCAAGTGCACTCCCCGCCCCTGAGAGCGGGGGAGAGCGTCTCTGCAGATGTGGCACGTTAAGGACCCCACGATCCAATCGCAGTGCAGAGGACCAGTTCCTTCTGACTCTCCAGTGAATCAGGCCATTGTGTAGACCCCTCCCACAGGGCCCCTGGCCTGGGTCATGTGACTTGCTCTGGCCAACTGGGCACCGGGAAATGTGCGGCAAGCAGAGTCTCCATAAGCATATGGGACCGGGTTCTCCTCCAGGCCACTGTCACCATGTGCGCAGGCTCACTCTGGTCCCTGTGATGACGGGAGACCACACAGGGAGAGGCCCGTTCCTCTCAGCTCTCCTGTGGGAGCCCGCCCCCAGCTGGCCCACCGGCTGAATGAGTGAGCCCAGCCCAAACCAGCAAAGAACCGTCCGTCCAGCCACATGGTAGGATGGTGAGAAGTCATATGTCATTACTGTTCCAAGCTACGGAGTTTTGACATGGTTTGTTACTAAGGAAAACGGGAACTCATATAGACATCAAGAATTAAGAACTAAGAAAGACATTAATAAAATTATACAAGACATAAAAGAACAACACAATTTGAATTGAAAAACTCAGCGATCAGGTAAGAGAACTCAGGGGGGAAAAAATCAGAAATAAAGGGAAACTATTTCAGTAATAAACACTTCACTAGAAAGCACACAAAGTGAATACACTCAACAGATCATGCTTTAAAGGAAAGAGAAAGAAAAATGAGAAAAACTTAAATGAATAAAGGGAGATAGAAGAAAGATTTGAAAATGACAAATATTGAAGGGTGGCAAAGAAGACCCAACTTTCAAATAATCGGCGTCCTTAGGGAAAACAGAATGCTTGCCAAAAATAACACTCCCGTCAAAAGTCATGAAGAAAACCCAGCCTGAAACCACACATTGTATACTTAAGCATACAGACCCAACTGACCAACACCAAGGCTATATGTTCTGGTAAAACTATGGCACTTGAATCAAAAAGAAAAGAAAGGTTGGGTGGTTTTTCTAAGCCTGAGCCAAGCTTCCTGGCTGGGCAGGAGTTCCCTAGAACAGCGGTCGCCAACCTCTCGGACCTCACGGACCACCAGTGGTCCACGGACCACTGGTTGGCAACCGCTGCTCCAAAGGTTTCCTTAGAGAAGACACAGGAGGGGAAGGTGTTCCCGGCAGGGCAGACAGCCTGGGTGAAGCCCGAAGGTGTCAGAGAGCCGGGCACCTACGGGGCACGGCTGGGGGTGGGGGTGAAGCAGGAGAGGGTACCGATGCCTCAGCCACCGGGCAGGTCACACCCCAAAGGGGTCCTGGGACACTCACCCATGTAGGGCTTGGTGCCGGCCATGGAAGAAGCCTTCTCCGCCCCCTTCACCACGGTGGCGATGTTGAAATCCGTGATGTGGACGTGTCCTGGAGACAGAGAAGCAGAGGCCCCGTTAGCAAGAGCCGCAGGCGGCTGTGCTACTCCCGGTGCGATTGAGAGCTGTGGTCTGCGAGGTGCCGGCTGGGAAGAAATGGTTAGAACGCCTGCTTACACTTGTATTTTATCTGATACTTTGATAACGTTCCCCTCCCCGCCAACCCCAGGATTATTCACAGTAGCCAAGACACGGACACAGCCTAAGTGCTTATTAAGAGACAAATGGATAAAGAGTGTGCTATGTATATACACAGTGACGTATTTCTCAGCCACAAGAAAGAAGGACATCCTGTCATTTGCAACCACAGTGCTAAGTGAGATAAGTTAGACACCTAAAGACACATACTGCAGGATATCACCTACATGTGGAGTCTAAACAAAAATCAAATTCATAGAAACAGTGAGTAGAAAGGGGTTGCCAGGGGCTGGGGTGGGGAAGTGGAAGAGGTTGGTAAAGGGCAGCTCTAAGATGCATAAGGTCTGAAGAGCTAATGGATAACATGGAGGCTATAACTGATAACACTGAGTTGTATAATTGAAAGTTGCTAAGAGTACAACTTAAATGTTTATATATAGACTAGAGGCCCGGTGCATGAAAATTCATGCACTGGAGGGAGAGGTCCCTCAGCCTGGCCTGCCCCCTCTCACAGTCCGGGAGCCCTCAGGGGCAGAAAGTGATCTGGCGATCAGGGGAAGGTGACGCCCCATCACACCTCTGCTGCTGCCACTGCTGGCAGTGCAAGCCTCAGCCGGCCCTGGTTACCTGAGCCTTGGGCGGCCCTGGGTGGCTGAGCAGCTGCCATCTGAGGCTTGCCTGCACCTCGGGTCGGCCCTGGGCGGCTGGGGGGCTGAGGGGACTGGGGGACTCCGGAGGCAAGTGCTTGCTGCCCCACTGGGGCTGAGGGGACTGGGCACCGCCATCTTGTGGCTGTGGGCACCACCATCTTTGAGGGTGGAGCAATCAATTAGCATATTCCCTCCTTCTTGGCTGTGGGTGCCACCATCTTTGCGATGGTGTGAGGGTCAATTAGCATATTCCCTCTCTATTAGATAGGATGTCTATTTTATGGGCAAGTTTTATAGTACACATTTTTTAGTGGTTCATGCATATTACCTATAAATAAACATCTACTCATAATGAAGGCATAATAAAAATATTTATGGATTACAAGTTTAGAGGCACGGACCCAGAGAGGGAGAGCTCCTGTGAATAGCAGAGGCAGGTCCACCCAGACTGCCCGTCTCAGGACAACTGTGTGACTGTGTGGGGGCAGGGCAGGGCGAGGAGAGGGCTCCTGTGCCCAGAGGACGCTCCTGCTCTCCTGTCTCGGCTGTGGTCAGTGGGGGCCTCAGGACGGTGCCTGACGGATTTAGTGGGGGGCTAGGGGGCTGTCCTGGGTGTCTGGCGCCTGGCTGTGGGATGCTGGGATGGCCAGGGCAGGCGGTGGCCTGGAGTGTGAGGCAGTCAAGCGTAGAATACAGACAGTAAAGCGTGGGTCTCCCCCTCACCGCCCAGCTGTGGACAGTCAGAAACACAGCCACGCCGGAGGGTCTTCATGGCCTCCTGGGGCGGAGATGCCCCCTTGCCCTCTGGAAGGCCATGACCCCGAACGCTGTGTTGACCCCATCATGCTGCAGGATCCCACGTGGCCATCCCTCCTCCAGGAGTCCTCCCCCTCCTCCTCCGGCCCCCGCCGGTCCCAGCACTGACCCTGCAGGGCCAGAGTGACCTCCCTGCTCTTCCGTGGCCCCCTCAGCCCCGGCTCCGCCTCAGGGACACGGGGCTTTAGGAACCCCACCCAGCACCGCCTGTGTGGGCGGGGCCTGGCGGCGGCACCTTTCACAGCTCCTGCGTGATTGCAGCCATGGCTGAGCACCACCGCTCGAGACCCCGAGGTCCTAGACAACAGGGCTGCTGTGCCCCTCGGAGACCTGGCACAACACCCCCCAAAATGCAGGGACACCGGCCTGGACACGGAGGAGGACAGCCCTGCAGGTCAGTGAGCCTTAAGGGCCGGGCAGCGACACCCAGAGCAAAACATGGGCGCCGCCCTCCTGTCTCTGGTGCCGTCTCTCTGCCCACCTTTGGGGCGTGAGCTCCCCACGTGGGCAAGGGCAACCGCCCACCGGCAGGCGGTCCTTCCGTCCCACCGGCCGCTTTAGACTGGGCGCGGGGTGCCACGTTCTTCCCCTCGGTGCTGCCCCTGTGGCCCTGCAACTCTGCAGGGTCCTCCCTCGGCCCCAGGTGGGGTCACGTGACGTGCTTGGCCCAGGTGGGGTCACGTGACGTGCCTGGCCCACTGGGACGGCAGCAGGGAGACACGGGGGAGGCCTGAGTGATTGGACTTGCCCTGCTCTGGCTTCCACCGTGGCCATGCAAGGCTGGCCTGCCAGAGGGGGGCCAGGAGGAGAGGGCGGGGCCCCCAGGCAACCACCGGGCCCAGGTGTTCGGCGGCAGCCAGGTGGCCCCAGGCAGTGAGCACACATCACGTGACCTCTGTCTAGGGAGCAAGCCTGCAAGAGCTTAGCCACCCAGACCTGCGCACGAACGTGGCCTTCCCGTCTGCGCATCAGGCTCAGGGGCTTGTTCCTTGCCCAGCCCCGTGGGACCAGCAGAAAGCGGGGGCAGCCCTTCAGCGGCTCACCCCCACTCCCTCCGGCCCTGCCCGCAGCCCCAAAGCACCTCAGCTCCGCTCCCACCCTCCTGCGATGCTACCTCTCCCCCCAGCTTGTCTGCCTCTGCTTCTGGCCAAGGGACCCCCGGCCCAGAGCCCAGCCAAGCGCCATTCTGGGAGGCAGAGCCCCGCCTGGAGGTCAGAGAGCCAAGCCGACGCTGGGGGAGGGGCAGCTCCGTGAGAGGCGTGGGCTTTGCGTGAGCAGCAGGCTTTAAAACATTATTAATGAATTATTAATGCGTCTATTTAATTACGTGTCTATTTCATCGTACACGCGGCCAAGCGGCGGGGTCTCCGAGGAAACACCGACGGAGATTGATGATCAAACTCTTTGCGTGAACAGCCAGGCAGGGTGATCTGCTTTGCACGCTGTTCTGTGATGCCATTAACAAGCGGTCAGGGGACATACCGTACAGCGCAGTAACCGCAGTTAATGAGGCTGTTTGCCCGCGGGGGTAGATCTTAACCGTTCTCGCCACGCATTTAAAAGGAAGGCATGTGAGGTAAGGATGTGTTAATTAGCCTGGCTGCGGCAGTCATTTCACAAGGCTCGCGTGTATTAAATCATCGTGTTGTACACCTTAAAAACCACGCTGTCCATCCTTAATAGGTGCAACTTTTAAATCCCAGCCATAACTCGATAAAGCTGGGCGGCGGGGGGCAACACTGACTAAGGAACGAACAAAGGCCGAGGCGCGGCTCGGTCATAAATCGTAGTCGAGGGCCCTCTCCGCTAGGGGAGGGGCTCGTGCTTTCTGAGAACTGCCTGCTCCTACACTTCCTTCCGGCACTGGTGAAAGGGCGGGTGAGGCAGCCACTCACACCCTAGTATAAAATAGCGCATTCAGCACTCTGTCCCAGCACCTGGTGGAGACACTTGATGAAGCAGGAGCAGAGGAGGAGCAGGTCCAGAGGCCCGTGGGCAGCGTGGGGTGCTGCCCAGTGGACTCGCAGGACAGCCGGCTGTGCATCGCCGGGCTGGCCCGAGGCCCACGGTCCTGACGTGGCTGGCCACCACCTCCCTGGGGCCGACCCAGAATGATGGCCCCGGGCTCGCCGGAGCAGGTCAGGGCTGGCCTTCGGTTCCTACCAAGTCTCCCTGGAGATTCCCACAAGACTACGGGGACAGCCCAGCATGGAGCCTGCTCTTCAGGGTGCTCCGTGGACCGGCTCAGGCGGCTGCACCTGGGAGCGGTGAGACCCAGAATCTTCCGCCCGCTTCAGGCCGACTCAGCCAGGCTCCGAAGGCACGCACACGCTTGAGGAGCCTGGGTGAGGGGAGGGTTGGCGGGTGATTGATCACCGATGACGGATTGTTGGCTCGTCAGCCATACACTAGCCCGCGTGGCCCCATGACGATCTGGAAGCTGGGCACCCCCTTCCCTGTTTGGGAGGTGACACCGAGGCTGAGAGGTGAGTCCCTCCCCGCAGTCATGGGGTCGCTGTCACCCATGGGGAGCTGGGGTCTTGACCTCAGGGCCGCCTGCCCCTCTCTCATCCCCACTTCCGCCCTGTCCTCCTCACCGGGAAGCCAACAGCTGCGTCTCCAGACGTGAAACCGTCACATACGTTGGACTCCACTCACCCTGGCAGGACGCTGACCAGAAACTTACACAGATGCCCATCCAGCAGGACCGAAGCTTTAAGGCTTCGAGTCCATCAGGGGACCCCCACTTCCCAGAGCCCCAGACCCCACTCCTCGCTGCAGCGCCCGCGGGCTTACCGTGCTCGTCCAGCAGGATGTTGTCCGGCTTGATGTCCCTGTAACAGAAAACAGAGGCTGAGATGGGCTCCGAGCCGCCGACAGCCCAGACACGGGACCCTCGGGGACACGCGCGGCGGCCCGGCAGCTCCTCTCCCCGGCGCCAGGCCCCGCCGGAGAGCAGGAAGGAGTCACTGTCACCACGGGCTGCCTGTGCCCCACTCCCTGCTCTCCTGGAACTGCAGGAGACTGTGTGGATTTTTTTTTTCTAGAATAGTCTTTTTCTTTTCTTTCTCTCTCTCTCTCTTTTTTTTTTTTTTGTTAATCCTCACCTGAGGATAATTTTCCTATTGATTTATTTAAATTTTTTTAGAGAGAGTGGAAGGGAGGGAGAGAAGGGGGAAGAGGGAGAGACAGAGGGAGAGAAGGGGGAAGAGGGAGAGACAGAGGGAGAGACAGAGGGAGAGGGAGAGAAAGGGAGGGAGAGGGGGGGAAGAGGGGGAGGGAGAGAGAGAGAGAGAGAGAAGAAGAGAGACATCTATTGGTTGCCTCCCACACACCCTGACTGGGGCCAGGGATCAAACCTGCAACCCAGGTACTTGCCCTTGACCAGGAATTGAACCTGCAACCCTTCGGTCCTCAGGCAGATGCTCTAACCACTGAGCAGCTGGCCAGGACTGGAATACTCTGAACAATGTCTGGCCTCTCACCTCCCCCCGGGACTGCTCACTGAGCGCCTGGTCCTGCCAGCGGTGTAGACGCTTCCCCTTCGGATGTGATGAGCCCCCCAGCTGGCCAGGACAGACCTCCCACGTCACTGTCTCCACTCCACAGACCGGGAACCATGCTAGCCCTCAGCTGGTTTTTGTACGTCTGTGAGTGAGAAGGACTTTTGCATCCTTAAAGGGCTGTAAAAATAAAACAAAACAACCACACACACACACACACAGACACACACTCACACACACACTCACACACACACACACACACACACACACATACACACATACATACACACACACACACTCACACACACTCACACACACTTACACTCACTCACACACATTCACACACTCACACACACACTCACACACACACTCACTCACACACACATACACACTCACTCACACACATTCACACACACACATTCACACACACTCACACACACTCACACACACACACTCACACACACACTCACACACACACTCACACACACACACACACACACACACACACACACTCACACACATACACACACACACACACACACACAGAAACAAAAAGGCATGGACAAAGGAGACTAAAGTGCCCTAAAAGGCTACATGGTTCTCATTGGCCCTTTAGGGAGAAAGCCTGCTGGTGCCTTTTTAGGGCGACACAGTGAACCGCACGCAGAACATCTGGGCTGGGAGCTTCCGGAAAGTTCTGCTCTACGTCACCTTAGCACAGAGGCCTCCACCTCAAGAGCTGCTTGGTGAGGGCGGGGCTCTGCCTCCTCACGCTGCACCCCTTGTGCCGAGCACGGGGCCCGTCACGAGCAGACGCCGTCGAAGAAACACCAGGGCTGGACGCAGCTACCACGGGAAAGGCGGCCCTTACTCAGGACCACGGACACGGGAGAGGGGTGGGTGTGGAACAGGCTCCCTCCACGTCCGACGGAGCAGCGGGGGGGCGGGGGGGGGGCGGGTGCCGGGGTGGGAAATTCTACGAGGACACATCGGGTGAGGGGGATGCTGGCTCAGCTGGCCTGGGATTCCTGCTGGAGGCAGCGGGGGATCAGGCACCGCCTGGGCCGAGGAGCCGGGCCGGTGAGGAGGCTGGACTCTGCTCACCCGATGGGGAGGCTCAGGCCACGCCTGGGCTTGCAGAGGCTGTGGTGCGGGCCCCGTGGCAGCAGGACCTGGAGGGGCCGGGGCAGAGGCTGGTGGAGGAGAGAACCTTGGGCGACACCCGGGGCACGCGGCGAGAGCGGACGGAGGACGGCGCAGGAGCCACGTGCCTCCGAGGGCTCCGCTGACACCTCCCCTAGCTCCCCGCCCCCACGCGCACGCACTCGCAAGGCTCAAGGTCATACCACCGGGTTCAGGACTGCAAGCCCACCCCTCACTGACAGTAACTGTCAAACCTTCTGCGACCAGGACAGCTGCCTTCACGTGAAAAGCCATAGTTCCCGGTTTATCAGAGCGATTCCCCCTGCAAGCACAGGAGGCTGTTTGTACTGACACGAGGCGATGTCGGTGTGACCCGCCCGGGAACTGAACTGTGACCTCCTGGTTCATAGGTCGGCGCTCAACCACTGAGCCATGCTGGCCGGCTCAGCCTCCTCCTCCTCTCAGCCTCCTCCTCACTCTCAGCCTCCTCCTCTCTCTCAGCCTCCTCCTCACTCTCAGCCTCCTCCTCCTCTCAGCCTCCTCCTCACTCAGCCTCCTCCTCACTCTCAGCCTCCTCCTCACTCTCAGCCTCCTCCTCGCTCTCAGCCTCCTCCTCACTCTCAGCCTCTTGCTCACCTGGGACTGGCAGCCCTGATGTGACTGCTGCCTGGGGCCGGCAATGAGCTGCTACTTACAGGAGGCTCAGCACGGCTCCGGGGCGGGAGAAGGGTCGAAATAAGCGATGGTGGGTCACTCCCACTGCCCTTTACCAGGAGCTGGGGGACTCTGCGTGGGTTCTTGAGCTTTTAGCGAAATGAATTAGATCAGTGATGGCGAACCTATGACACGCGTGTCAGCACTGACACGCGTAGCCATTTCTGATGACACGCGGCCGCATGCTGAGGATGAAACATTTGCTGCTCCTGAGGATGAAACATTTGCGAAATAATGTTTTTTCCTCAAAGTGACACACTACCCGAGTTATACTCAGTTTTTTGGCGAAGTTTGACACACCAAGCTCAAAAGGTTGCCCATCACTGACTTAGATCTTCCCTGGGAGACTCACTGGCAGGCTCCTGCCAAGCCATCCCAGACGGCGGAGCGTCCAGGGATTCAATAAGAACCGCCCTGGACGGCAAAGCCTGTTACCAGAGCCCTGGGGCCGCCTGGTCTCGGCCACATCCTCTGGTTCTATTTTTCACATCGATCGCATCTCAGCTCTCGTGCGTCACCCGCCGCCAATGGGCTCGGTGCGCAGAGGGCGCTGGAGCAGCGAGTGGGGGAGGCCATCCTGTCAGAGCCGGGCAAACGACACTTTGATGGAAAGGACGCATCGAGGCCGGAAAACCAGCTCCTGCTCCTGAATGACTCCCAGCTCCAAATAGAACTCAGCAGAATGTCAGCTTGGCTATTTAGAAACCAGCACAGAAATGGCTCGGCTCCGACGGCGTGGGCCGAGGGGAGGCCGAGTGAGCGCCCCTTAGCCGAGGTGCTGAGGGACTGTGCTGAGGACCTCACAGCTAAGGGGACAGACAGACACCCAGGTGGGAGAGGAGGCGCGTTCATGAAACGGAAATCGGTGGCTGTTTTCCCACCGGAGAAAGAATCGCGCTACTGACATGCATGGAGGTGGCGGGCATGTGGGGGAAGGCAGGCGGGAGGGGCCGAGGTCCAGCCCTGAATCTCCTCTCGCTGGCGCTGGCTCCCCACACCCCCAGCCTCGGTTCCCCAGCCGTAAGTCGGGTAACATCACACACTCCACGCGTTAGGGTGAGGAGGTGGTTAGTTTCAGTCATGATTCTCTTGCTCATTGATAACGCACCTAACCTACATCCTCACCACGAGGCCTGGCGCCGGGGCTGCCCGCCTCTGTGACCCCCTCCACCTGCCCGTCAGCGCCGCTCCACCGTCCAGCGGCTTCAGAAACAAGGGTCCGTGTGACCCACACCGCAGCCGGCCCAGCCCACCCCAGGCCAGCCACAGCCTCAGACTCTGGGCGAGGCCGGGAACCTGCATTCCCAACCAGCCCGCTGGGATGCTGACGTCCGGGGAAGACAGAGGCCCGCACGGGCTCCCAGCATTCCCGAGGATGTTTTGGGAACTCAGCCTCGGCCATGCAGGCGGAGCTTCATTAAAACGCGGGGCCCAGTGATGGGCTTGGATTCCCCCGAGAACCAGTGAGCATGCTCTGGTCTGGCTGCCAAGCCCCCAGAGCGGGCCATCTGACCGGCGGCGTGACGCGGGGCGCGGGGGTGGGGGTGGGGGGGGGGAACCCCTCCCGATGGCAGTGTGACGCGTGCGGGAGTGAGACCCGAGTTCTAACCCGGCAGAGATCTGAAGCTGCCAGACGCCCAGCACCTTCCAGCTGCAAAGGACACAGGCAAACAGCCCCCACCCCCACCCCCACCCCCAGGGCTGAGGGCAGGGTGAGGGCGGGGGTGGGGGTGGGGCACAGGCGGGAGTTTCTGGGAGGTTCAGCGGCGCATTGCAGTGGATCCATATTTTAAGCGTTGCTATTTTTAGGGCCCGATCTCGGTGTTTCGTCCCCGGGGCACGTTGCCAAAATGTATAAGCGTCGCAGAGTCCCAGGCTGTCCACGCTGGAAGGGACCTCAAGTCTGTCAAACGGACCAGCCGGGGCCGCACGCCCTGAGCTTCCACTTCCTCATCTGTAGAGGTGGGAAGGGTGGGGGGTGAAGAGTGGAGGGTAGAGGGTAGAAGTGGGGTGGGGGATGGAGGGTGGCATCAGTGGTGTCCCCAGCCCCAACTCCCTCCTCCTGCCCGCAGCCACATCCTCAGCAGCCACGCCAAGGCCAGTGCCGTTCTCGGAAGGCCCCCCGAGGGAAGACCTGCAGGTGCCGGCGGGCCGCTGCCGCCTGACCACCCCACGGAGGAGCCCGCCTCCCAGCTCTTGCTGTCCGATGCTCACTATGCCCCCGCCCCGCCCCCCGCCCCCCAACCCCCGGGCCAATGAACCCAACCAATCAGCCTTTTACTATCTCATTCTTTAGTATCTCATCAGTGACCGGCGGCCACCTGAAAACTTTGAAAATGACAACAGAGATGAGTGACACAGATCAAAGGTCCTCCGAGGAGCAGAAACAAACGCAGGGGAGAGGAAACTCGAAAGAACGATAACGGACATCCTCCGAGCTAGGAGGAGCTGCTGTGCCCACGAGACACGGGAGGGGTGAGAGGGGGACAGAGAGGGACAGAGAGGGGGCGCTCTCGGGAGCCACGTGTCCGAGGACCGGGAGAGCAATCCCGGGAGGGCCGGCAAGATGACGTCAAGGACACTTCCCAGACGTGGAAGGGAAGCCCCAGAGGCGGACACTAAGGGAAACGGAGAAACGCGGGACATGCTGGCAAACCCAACATCCAGATCGTGGGAGTTCCAGAGAGGGCGGGCGGGGGGAGGAGGGCTGGGTGCTCACCGAGGAGGCACCTGCCGCGGCCTGGCTATGCGGAGGCAGAGTGGGGGGGCAGGGGGGGGCAGGGGATGACCTGTGACCTGCACAGAACTTAGGAGGTGGGAAAGCCAATGTGATCAGAGAGGCGCGGGCCAGGAGGCGGGACGAGCAGGCTGGAGGTGGCGGAGGGCGGGAGAGCGGTGGGACAGGCGCCCCGACTTCACGAAGTGAGATGGCGAGGACCCACGGATGTTGGGTGGTGACTTCGGAAAGCACACGGGACCTCATTCTGCCGCACTGGATCCTGGGATGAGAACACGGTTCTCTGGAAACTCCCCTTCACTCCCTCCAACTAGGTCAAAGCCGGGTCTCAGCTAGATTCTGGTGTCTCTTTAACGTGGGCCCTGCTAACCTCCCTCCTCACAGAGCGGAGAGCAGGAGCCCTCCCTCCGGCAGGCCACACGCGAGCTAGCACTTCGTAATGGTATTTTGGTCTCACTGTGTTGACATTCATGGTCACCTACATTCATGACAGACAAAGCTATTTCCTCTTTAAAGGCCACTGTAAAGCGTTGTTCTGAAACCCATGTATCTTAGCAAAATGCACGGAGTCTACTCTAGAATGCTTTTTTAGTGACTAGAGGCCCGATGCATGAAATTCGTGCAAGAGTAGGCCTTCCTTCCCCCGGCTGCTGGCACCGGCTTCCCTCTGGCACCCAGGACCTGGGCTTCCCTCCAGCTGCTGGCAGGCACCTGGGACCCAGGCTTCCCTCGCAGCCCCAGCTTCGTCCGGAAGGTTGTCTGGTCTAATTAGCATACTACTCTTTTATTATTATAGACTAGAGGCCTGGTGCACGAAATTTGTGCACAGGGGAGGCTGTCCCTTAGCCCAGCCTATACCCTCTCCAATTCAGGACCCCTTGGGGGATGTTCGACTGCCAGTTTAGGCCCCACAGGGATGGGGCCTAAACCGCAGTCGAATATCCCTCTCGCAACCCGGGACCGCTGGCTCCTAACTGCTTGCCTGCCTGCTGGCCTGATTGCCATCTAACCATTCCCCTGCCAGCCTGATGGCCCCCAACTGCCCTCTCCTCCCAGCCTGATGGCCCCCAACTGCCTTCCTCTGCTAGCCTGATGGCCCCCAACTGCCCTCCCCTGCTGGCCTGATCACCCCCAACTGCCCTCCCCTGCCAGCCTGATTGCCCCTAACTGCCTCTGCCTCTGCCCCCATCATCATGGCTTTGTCCAGAAGGAAGTCAGACGTCCGGAAGATGGCCGGTTGACCCGGTCTAATTAGCATATTACCCTTTTATTAGTATAGATCATATGGGGAGTATGCAGATGTGGTGAAAGTGATAAAGGTATGCATTTCCTAGGGCTGCTGTGACAAACTGGATATTTTAAAACAACAGAAGTATATTCTCTCCCAGTTCTGGAGGCCAAAAGGCTGAAGTCCAGGGGTGGGCAGGCCCAGCTCCTTCCTGGGACTCTGGGGAGGGCCCTTCCCGCCTCCTCCAGCTCCTGGCGCCTCCAGCACTCCCTGACTGTGGCCACGTCACTCCAGTCCCTGCCTCTGTCTGTCTTCATGTGTGTCTGTGTGTCCTTTCCCATCTCTTACAAGGACACAGTCATGGACTTAGGGCTTGTGATGGTCAATGTTGTGTCCCCGGAACTGGGCCACAGGCTGCCCAGACGTGTAAGACTTACTGGTACTGCTTCTCTGCAGACCCGGCTCACTCGGGGATGGACAGATGCAGGATGTGCCCTGGGCTTGGACTTTGGGGTGGTGGTGAGTTGGGAAACATGGATCTCTGCCCTCCCCCATCTTCCAGAAGCTCCTGCTCTGTGAGCGGCTGTGTGTGGGCTGGGGTCTCCCCGGCCTGGTCCGTGGCCACCCCTCTTTCTGCCGCTGTCCATGTGCGGGGGTTCAGGTCCAGGCTTGGCCCCGGGCCTCTGACTTCCTTCGTCAACACTTTCTCCACCACTCTGGGAATCCTCTTTTTCCAGATTATCTTGAACTTCAACCTCCACAGTTCAACTCTGAGTAACCTGGGTGTAACGTCGGGGTATCTGAGTGGACCGCAAACAGCAAACAGCGCCAATCTTCCCCAGCTGGTTCAGACAACTTGGAGGATAAAACGAAAGTACAGCTAGAGGTCAACATGTCAGCTTTCTTGCTGGGAGAGGGTGAGTCGGAGGGCGAGGCTCTGCAGGTGGGCCCGCGGGCCTGGGGCCTGGGCCTGGGAACCAGGAGACAGCCACCCGCTACGGGCAACTGGGGGCCAGGAGGGTCCGTTCACAAGGAGAGGAGCTGCTGGGTCAGAGGCACAGCACAGAGAGCGGAGCACGTGCCGAGGGCAGAGCCGAGCAGGGCCTGGCTGGTAAGTCTTTCCAAATCGCTAGTCAGCGGAGTCGATCCACGTCGGAGGGACTCAGGGCCCAGCAAGGCGCCTTCTGAGGCGGAAGCATCAGGAGCGGGAGAGACCACGTGGCTGTCGCCTGCTGTGCAGCTGCGGTCTCCACGAATCTCAGCTCCACCAGTCAAAACCCAGCTCAGCCCCAGGCCAGCCCCCCTCACGGGGATTGTGAATAGATGGTGTGATGGGTAATTTTAATGCATCGACTTGCCTGGGCCACAGGCGCCCAGGTATTGGGTCGAACATTATTCCAGGATGTCGGTGAGGGTGTTTCTGATTGAGACTAACATTTAAATCAGTGCTGAGTAAGGCAGTAGCCCTCCCTAATGGGGGCGGGCCTCCTCCCTCAGTGAAAGGTCTGAATTGAACAAAAGGGCTGACCTTCCCCCTTGTGAGAGAACTGTTTGCAAGCCGACTGCCTTTGAACTTGAACTGAAATACCACCCCTCTGGGTCTTGAGCTGGCTGGGCTCTGGCTGGGCTCTGGCTGGGTTCTGGCTGGGCCCTGGCTGGGTCTTGGCTGGGCTCTGGCTGGGCTCTGGCTGGGTGCTGGCTGGGTTCTGGCTTGGTCCTGGCTGTGTCCTGGCTGGGTTCTGGCTGTGTCCTGGCTGTGTCCTGGCTGTGTCCTGGCTGGGTTCTGGCTGTGTCTGGCTGGGTTCTGGCTGTGTCCTGGCTGGGTTCTGGCTGTGTCCTGGCTGTGTCCTGGCTGGGTTTTGGCTGTGTCTGGCTGGGTTCTGGCTGTGTCCTGGCTGGGTTCTGGCTGTGTCCTGGCTGTGTCCTGGCTGGGTTCTGGCTGTGTCCTGGCTGTGTCCTGGCTGGGTTCTGGCTGTGTCTGGCTGGGTTCTGGCTGTGTCCTGGCTGTGTCCTGGCTGGGTTCTGGCTGGGTCCTGGCTGGGTTCTGGCTGGGTCCTGGCTAGGTTCTGTCTGGGTTCTGGCTGTGTCCTGGCTGGGTTCTGGCTGTGTCCTGGCTGTGTCCTGGCTGGGTTCTGGCTGTGTCTGGCTGGGTTCTGGCAGTGTCCTGGCTGTGTCCTGGCTGGGTTCTGGCTGGGTCCTGGCTGGGTTCTGGCTGGGTCCTGGCTAGGTTCTGACTGGGTTCTGGCTGTGTCCTGGCTGGGTTCTGGCTGTGTCCTGGCTGGGTTCTGGCTGGGTCCTGGTTGGGTTCTGGCTGGGTCCTGGCTTGGCTATGAACAGGAGCCCCCCGGCAACTCTCCTGGATGCCCAGCATGAGGACTCCCCTGCAGATCCTGGAACCTGCGCCTCTGTAATCTGTATACGATGCATGTGGATATGCTACTGGTTCTCGCCCAGGCGGATGGGCAAGTGATACCCCTGAGTACTCAGAAACGGAGGTCCCGTCTTATGTCCATTTCCCGGGTGACGCCTACTCCTGCTTCACGCCGCAGCTCCCAAGCTGTCCCCTCCAAGAGCGCCTCCGGGCTCCGTGGGCCGACCCCACTCAGTTCCCACCCCGCCTCCCAGTTGGGGCGACCAAATGCTCAGCACCGGTGAGCTCTCAGCTCTGCAGACCTCAGACGGGAGGAACGAGGGTTCGCGGCCCAGACCTCGGGTCTCAGGTCCCGAATGGGCTCTGCTGTGCGAAAGCCAACCTTTGCTTTATGGGGCTCACGCCGAAGCTCAGCGCCACAGCAGAAGCGCCTGCGGAGTCCACGTGGGTGCAGGCGGAGCGGGGACGCGAGTCTGCGGACCCCCCTCTCCTCTGAGGCGCTGGGCTCCAGGCGGGAGATGCGGTTATTATTGTAACGACAGGAGTGAAGCCGAACCTTATTAAAGAGTCTCTTGACCCAGAAACACGAGAGCAGCTTTCATCTCCTCCTTTTTAAACATTCTGGATCTGTTGGCCTCGCAGAGGAAGGAACATTAGATTAACGACGATTTCCTTGGTAGGACGCCAGTACAGACGGGGTGACAATATCTCAGATGCAGAAGGAGGCGCGGGGCCCGACACCCTGAGTCCAGGCCGGCCCGGTGCAGATGAACTACCTGGATGGAGGTGGCGGGACCCGGGGGGCCAGGGCCCGGCAGCTCCAGAGCCGCTGCTCCGGCCTTGCTCATTCATCAGACTCACCAGAACCCGCCCCCCCAACCCGCTTCCACATTTCCTGTTCCCCGGCTGGTACCCTGTTCCCAACCCCTTGCCCTTTCTTCCCCAAATGTAAGCCCTCCTGGAGTTCATCTCTCTCACAGGGTCAGTCCACTGTCCGCTCGCGTTACCGTGCTCTCGTGCCAAACCATCTGCCGCCTCTGCGTGCCCGCCTGCAGCGCGAGTGGGGTCAGCAGACCCGGCGGTTGCGAGGCGTGAACGACGGGGCGCACACAGGCACCTGCTGGAACCCGTCCCTCGGCCCGTGTGCCAGGGCAGCCATCGCCAGGGCAGCCATCGCCATCGCCAGGGCTGCTCACTCTGATTTGCCCTCCACACCGAGTCGCCTGGGAACTTGGCATCAACGTCAAACACAGACACGGTCAGCGCTCGGACCCACGTCCAGCTTTGTGAGATGCCAGGCCCTCCACTCAGCGCAGCGCATCTCCAAGAGGCCACCAAGAAATTGGTGCATCTGCTGCCAGTGGGGCTGCCCCCGGGCCCGGTGACTCGGCCATCCATGCCTCCTGCCCCTCCGAGGCACTAAGCATCTCAGACGTCATCTCATCTCGCCTCCACCCCAGCCTGGCAGTGATGGTGCTCGTCTCGTCGTGAAGATCAAGAGAACGAGGACGGAAGGGACCCACACGCTCGCTCCTCTGACGCAGACCGCACGAGGCACAGCCAGGTTCCC
The DNA here is from genome assembly GCF_027574615.1 of Eptesicus fuscus. Classification (NCBI taxonomy): domain Eukaryota; kingdom Metazoa; phylum Chordata; class Mammalia; order Chiroptera; family Vespertilionidae; genus Eptesicus; species Eptesicus fuscus. The sequence continues at coordinate 114,238,670 of NC_072474.1, read as the reverse complement.
AGCTCGGTTTTACTTCATAAAGATTGCAGTCTGTTTTATCTGCCTCCCCAGGCGCTCCGAGGAGGGAAGTGACGGGGAAGCACAATGAATGGACCCAGTGACGGTGACAGGGCACCCCCAACTGGGCCCGCGTTCTGTAGCTCTCATCCTCCCAGCAGCCTGAGGTGATCGGGTCCCCACAGAGAGGAGGGAACTGGACCAGGCCCAGCGGCTGGAGGCAACGTCCCACGGACAGCACAGCGGGGATTCGATCTGGGGACCAGGGCTCCTTGCTCGCTGCCGTTCATGCTCTTTCCCTTGTGGCACCGGGTTCTTTAGATTTGAGTGCGCACGTGTCTTACGGAAATAAGAACCCGGCAGCAAGGACGCCCCTGTCTGCACAACTCAGAGTTGCCCATCAACTCTCCAAGCACAGCTGCAAACCTCGGGGGCATGACCCTGCTGGGTCACAAGTTCTCAGCCAAGCCCTGCACCCTGCCCTTTACATCCAGGCCCTCGGGGGCCCCGTCTGTAGCAACACGCATGTGTGGAGCTCACGCACATGTGCGCACGCGCGCACACACACACACACTCTTGATAAATTCTTCCCCAGAGGTTCACTAATCAGTCTCTCCTGCAGAATGAGTCACATCAACATCCAAGACCAGCTCCCAGGTTCGCTCTGCCCCAGGAAGGTGTGTGGGAGCACGTGAAGGACACCTGCCGCCCGAACGGAAGTCCTCCGCGTTTCACGCAGTTGCGGGCGGAGCGCTTTCACAGACGAGCCTCCTCTCCAGCCAGCACCCGGTGCCCGCTGTACCCAGAATGCTGCTTGACACGCAGCTCCTCGCGCCTGCAGGTGGTCGGGTGAGGGGTGAAACATGCGAGGGGTTTGGAATAAGAATGAAAATAGATTCTATTTAGGGTTTAATTTAGAGAATTCTTAGAGGCCCTTATTGTTCATTCGTCCACTCTTTCTAGATATCCACTGAGTGGCCAGATTATTATGATCTCTGAATGCATAATAATCTGGCCACTCAGTATATATATATTAGAGGCCCGGTGCATGAATTCATGCATGGGTGGGGTCCAGCCAGCCTGGCCAGGGGGAGGAGACATGAGCGGTTGGCCAGCCTGCCTGCTGGTCGAACTCCTGGTCAAGGAGACAATTTGCCTATTAGCCTTTTATTATATAGGATATACACTGAGTGGCCAGATTGTTATGTGTTCAGAGATCATAATAATCTGGCCACTCAGTATATATATATTAGAGGCCCGGTGCATGAATTCATGCATGGGTGGGGTCCAGCCAGCCTGGCCAGGGGGAGGAGACATGGGCGGTTGGCCAGCCTGCCTGCTGGTCGAACTCCTGGTCAAGGAGACAATTTGCATATTAGCCTTTTATTATATAGGATATACACTGAGTGGCCAGATTGTTATGTGTTCAGAGATCATAATAATCTGGCCACTCAGTGTATGTAGACCAGGGGTCCTCAAACTTTTTAAACAGGGGGCCAGTTCACTGTCCCTCAGACCGTTGGAGGGCCGGACTATAGTTTAAAAAAAAACTATGAACAAATTCCTATGCACACGGCACATATCTTATTTTGAAGTAAAAAAACAAAACGGCGAAAACACCCGCATGTGGCCCGCGGGCCGTAGTCTGAGGACGCCTGCTCTAAAGCTAAAATTCGAACTACCGAAGTATTTATGTAAAAGGTATATTTATATGAAAGGTGGATACTCTTATTAGAGGCCGTCCATGTTCATCAAACTTTTTTTTTCCTAAGAGGGAGGGAGGGAGGGAGGGAGAGAGAGACACACACACACATCGAATGGTTGCCTCCTGCATGCACCCCAACCGGGGATCAAATCCGCAACCTGGGTATGTGCCCTGACTGGGAATCGAACCCGTGACCCTTCTGTACATGGGACGACGCTCAACCACTGAGCCACACCAGCCAGGGCCCAATGAAACATCTCTGACAGCCAGGCACTGTCTTAGGCCCTGGGGCCGCGCTGCTGAGGAGGACGGAGGGACAGTGGTGGGGGAAGAGGCAGGAGCCGAAGGCCGCAGGGATGGCGCAGGGGCGGTGGAGTCTGGACCAGGCGCCTGGGCAGCAGAGAGGGTGAAAGGCCCACTGTGCTTGCCTCTGAAGTCACGGTGGCCATCATGGAGGGGGCAACACTGTCACCACAACGTTCTAGGAAACCTGTCCAGGCAGAGCTGGGATTAAGGAAGGTCAGCGTATAACCAGCAAGTCCAGGAGGCCACGCGGGCCGTGTGCCGTGAGTGGCCCAGCCCTCGCCCTGCCCTTTCTCTACCACGGGGACCGCACTGCTAGGTGTCACTGTCTTCCAGTTCCCAGCGGGCTTGCCCGGTCGGGGGGACCGGAGCCTGGGAGTTGGAGTTCCTTTGGGCAGCGCCCCGGCTGGCTGCGTCCCCTCCGTGCGTTCCCAGCTCGTGTCGCAGTCCCTGCCTCTGGCACTGCCCGCTCCCTCTCACGGAGCAGGTCCCCCGAGGGTCCCGCTCAGCGCTGGACCCGCTCCAGGCTCCATGACGCCCTCGCCGCTCCCCGGCCACGGCCCTCCAGCTCCGGGGGTAGATAGATTTAAACATTCTGCATCGCGGAAACTCTTCTTGGTGCTGTGAACTGGAATTGCGGGGTGGAATTGCAGATGCGAAGGCTCAGAGGTCACAAGCGGAAGCCCTGACACACACCTCCTGGGCCCCCAGGCACCTGCCGCTCTCCGTCCCCCTCCTCCCCCGCACACCCCAATGTTCTGCTCTCGTCTCCTCTTGCTTTGCCCCATCCTTGTGAATTATCGTCCTCCAAACACTGCCCTTTCACTGAGTTCAGAGGAAAGAAAACGTAGAAGGGAGTGCTTCACCACCATCACGTCCTGGACGCTCAAGTCCCTGTCTTTCTCACGCCTGTGCAGGTTAGAGGACCCGCCAGGCACAGAGCAAGGCTGTGGGCCAACGTGGGGCCCCTCGCCCCAGCCCCTCCCCTGTGGTCAGGGAGGAGACCCCACTAGTGAGACCGTCACTTCCCGCTTCCCGGAGCCTCCCGCTGCCCGCCTGCCCCGCTGTCAGACTCGCGCTGCCCAGTGGTTGGCCCGGGCGGGTCCCAGGGAGAAGCTGCCCTGGGGAGGCAGCGGGACGCGGAGCGGACAGCCGGCCAGGGCCAGCCCTGCAGCTCCCCCAGGAAGGAACCCTCCCAGATGCACAGCGTGGATTCCAGGGGGGAGGGGCAGAGCAGAACTGTCCCCCCACCTCCCCGCACATGGTCCCTGTAACTGAGACGGGGGGACAGAACACGCCAGCCTCCCACAGGCACCGGCTCGGCAGCGGGGACCACGCAGGTCCCCTCGTGCACCCCCCCCCCCCCGCCTCCCCGTGACAGGCAGCGGGCCTGCGCCTCGAGGCAGGTCACAGTGAGGAGGACCAAAGTGCACTGTATTTTATGGTCTCCGTGCACTGTGAGGACTAAAGAACATCCGTGGGAGCCCCCTCCCCCGCAGCCGGCTCCCGCACACCCGGTGTGGGAAAACACCCTGCAGCCGGCCCCCGCACGCCCGGTGTGGGAAAACACCCCGCAGCCGGCTCCCGCACACCCGGTGAGGGAAAACACCCTGCAGCCGGCTCCCGCACACCCTGTGAGGGAAAACACCCCGCAGCCGGCCCCCGCACACCCGGTGTGGGAAAACACCCTGCAGCCGGCCCCCGCACACCCGGTGTGGGAAAACACCCTGCAGCCGGCCCCCGCACACCCGGTGTGGGAAAACACCCTGCAGCCGGCTCCCGCACACCCGGTGTGGGAAAACACCCCGCAGCCGGCTCCCGCACACCCGGTGTGGGAAAACACCCCGCAGCCGGCCCCCGCACACCCGGTGTGGGAAAACACCCCGCAGCCGGCCCCCGCAGGCCCCGGCGCCGCCCCGCAGCGCTCACCTGTGGACGATGCGGTGCTGCTGCAGGTAGTCCAGCGCCAGCGCCAGCTCGCAGATGTACAGCCTCACGGCGCCCTCGGGGAAGCGCACGTGCTGCTGCAGGTGGTAGCGCAGGTCCCCGCCCAGCAGCAGGTCCACCACCATGAACATGTCCTCCTCGTCCTGGAACGAGTACCTGGAGCACAGGGGGCAGAGCCGTGAGGGAGGAGGGACGCCCGTGCCCCACTTCTCAGCCGCACAAACGGGGGCCGGGAGAGAGCCGCGGCACTGGTCCCGGCGCTGGCGGACAAGGGGCCCTTCACCGTGTGGCTCCAGCGTCCTGCTTCGTTTTCAGCAGACATGTGAGATCGACGTGGTCAGGACCGGCGGCACCGTCTCCCGAGATGCACCCCTCCTCAACAATCCCTCCGCTCCCCACACACGCTCCTCCCAACACACACACGCACTGCCCACACACACGCACTGCCCACACACACGCACTGCCCACACACATGTGCTGCCCACATACCACGCACTGCCCACACACACGTGCTGCCCACATAGCACGCACTGCCTACACACACACACACACACTCCCCCCAAACACACACACGCGCTGCCCACACACACACGCTCCCCCCCCCACACACACACGCACTGCCCACACACACGCACTGCCCACACACACGCACTGCCCACACACACGTGCTGCCCACATAGCACGCGCTGCCCACACACACACACACACACACACTCCCCCCAAACACACACACGCACTGCCCACACACACACGCTCCTCCCAAACACACACACGCACTGCCCACACACACGCACTGCCCACACACACGCACTGCCCACACACACGTGCTGCCCACATAGCACGCGCTGCCCACACACACACACACACACACACTCCCCCCAAACACACACACGCGCTGCCCACACACACACACTCCCCCCAAACACACACACGCGCTGCCCACACACACACACTCCCCCCAAACACACACACGCGCTGCCCACACACACACGCTCCCCCCCCACACACACACGCACTGCCCACACACACGCACTGCCCACACACATGTGCTGCCCACATACCACGCACTGCCCACACACGCACTGCCCCCACACACACACACGTGCTGCCCACACACACGCACTGCCCACACACACGTGCTGCCCACATACACACGCTGCCCACACACACACACACACACTCCCCCAAACACACACATGCGCTGCCCACACACACACGCTCCCCCCCACACACACACACGCACTGCCCACACACACGCACTGCCCACACACACGCACTGCCCACACACACGTGCTGCCCACACACACGCACTGCCCACACACATGTGCTGCCCACATACCACGCACTGCCCACACACGCACTGCCCCCACACACACACACGTGCTGCCCACACACACACGCTCCCCACACATAATGCTCCCCACACACACACGCTCCCCCCCCACACACACACTCCCCACACACACGCACTCCCCACACACACACGCACTCCCCCCACACACGCTCCCCCCACACACATGCTCCCCACACACACACACTTCCCACACACACACGCTCCCCCACACACACACGCTCCCCACACACACACACGCACTCCCTGCACACACGTGCTCCCCACAGCCAGCTTGTTTCCACAACCCCTGGATCCAGTGATGCTCTTCCAAGTCCAAGGCCAGGGACCAGGCCTCAGGGAACCTGCAGCTCCTGCTTCCTGGCTCTCGAGAACCGGCCAGAGCCCGGGCCCCGGGGAGAAGCCACGAGAGGAAGACGAAGGTGTGCTGGTCAGCAGCCTCAGAATAGGAACTGGGCGGGGAGGGGGGAGGGGCCATGGATGACACCTGGGCACCTGGGTGTCCCAGGGCAGCCCCGCTGATGCCACATGGAGAACTGCCCAGCGGAGCCCAGTCCACGCACAGAACACGAGACAGCAAGATGGCTGTGAGCCATTCATTCCGTTTTAGGTCCCCCCCAAAGCAACAGGAAACTGACACAGACACCAGACCTGGGCCCAAGTTCCCATGACAACACTCGGCCATTGTGACCAGGTCTCGCGGTGCCCTGACAGGCCATGGTTCCGTCTGGGACGGGGCGCCCCTTTATGACACTGTGACTCCACGTCACGGCTGTTTAGGGCTGCCCTCAGGCTCGGTATGTGGGCTCTTCCGTCCTTAGAACGGCAATGACTGCAATGTCTGTGCTTTTTAAAAATCCTCACCCGAGGATAAGTTTTCCATTGATTTTTAGAGAGAGTGGGAGGGAGGGAGCAGGGAGAGAGAGACACACAGGGAAACATCGACGTGAGAGACACATTGATGATTGCCTCCCGCACACGCCCCAACCGGGGCCAGGGATTGAGCCTGCAACTGAGGTTGGTGCCCTTGACCGGAATCGAACCCACAACCCTTTGGTCCACGGGCTGGTGCTCTAACCACTGGGACAACCAGCCAGGTCGCAATGACTGTGCTTTCTGACTTAAGCTACTGTGCCCTGGAACTGACGGAGTCTGAGCCGACACCCCTTTCCACCTGCCAGTGGAGAGAAGTGTTGAGACGCGCCAAAGAAATGACAGCAATCAGCTATCACACGCCTCCCGCAGGTGCTCCATTTGTATTCTAACGGCTGGCGGACGCCCGCCGCATTACATTCCCAGTGTCGCCGCACCCCCAGCTCCCAGCTCCACTGCCAAAGGGCTCTCATCGGCATTCCATCCGAGCCCTGAGCAGCACCGGGAGTGTTCAGGAGAGCAGGCTGGGATGCATGCTGAAGAGGAAAGCCGGATGCAAAGAGCAGTGAGGAGCGCCGCAGCCCGGCTCGGCTGCTTCCTGCTACACACCCATCTTCGCCCGGGCCACGGCTGCCTTCCTCCCCACAGAGACGCGGTGCTGTTATCAGGGGACGGAGGACGCCCTCTCGTTTCTCTCTGAAGCTTGTGCTGGCCCCGGCTTTGTGCCGCGGCTCCGTTCGCAGTTATAATCAAGTTCCCGTGCTGCACGCGGCGTCGGAAGGGCAGGGTCACCGTGAGAAACTCCGCGCTGCTGGGCGCGCTGGCCGTGGAGGCTGGGTGAGGAGGCTCAGCGCGAGGAGCGCAGACCTCAGGAGCGGGAAAGGCATCGATCCGGGCCTGGATGTTGACACAGACCAGCATGAAGGACCCGATGTCTGTTTTTAAAAATCATTAATTGCCCAGCCGGGGTGGCTCAGTGGTTGAGCGCTGACCTATGAACCAGGAGGTCATGGTTCGATTCCTGGTCAGGCATGTGACCGAGTTGCAGGCTCGATCCCGGATCATGCAGGAGGCGACCAGTCAATGGTTCTCTCTCATCACTGATGTTTCTATCTCTCTCCTTCTCCCTTCCTCTCTGAAATCAATCCTATATAATAAAAGCCTAATATGCAAATTTCCCCTCTACCAGGAGTTCCACCGTGATTTCAACGGCTCACTATGACATGCGCTGACCACTAGGGGGCGGCGCGGAACATGGCGGGTGTCGGCGATGAGGCACTGACAGCAGGGGGCAGTGGAGGTGCTGCCGGCCCCAATAGGCTTCCGGGTGAGCAGGGCCGCAGCTGCTGGGACCACAGGGGCCGGTCAGGCTCACTGTGGGTTCACGCAGGAGCCGGTCTGCCGAGGTTGGCTGGGAGAGAGCGCGCTGCCCCCTCCCGGCTTCTGTGTGGTGCCGCTGGGCGGACCAGAGGCCCACGCTGTGCCCCGGCTTGCGGCATCCAGCTGTGCTTACCGCATCTCCGCGTGGGGACTCGGGTGCTGTGACTCAGGTAGAGGGGGTAGCATGGGGCCCAGGGGCCCAGGTGCTGCCCAGGGCCCAGAGGTCAGCTGGTACCTGCCCTTCCACATCAGACGCTCGCACTTCGATTGCCGGCCAGGCCTAGGGTCCGCACCCGTGCATGAATTTTGTGCACCGGGCCTCTAGTAAAATACATATTTAAAAACATAATAAACATTAATGTATGAACTTGTTCCAGAAAAATTAAATGTGACTTGCAAAATGCATATCCTATATAATAAAAGGCTAATATGCAAATTGCCTGAATGGCAGAATGACCGGTTGCTATCATGCATACTGACCACCAGGGGGCAGTGCGCTCCCCCAGGGGGAGTGCCGCTCATCCAGAAGTCGGGCTTACGGCTGGTGAGTGCAGCGGTGAGAGCCTCTCCCACCTCCACGGCGAGTGCTAAGGATGTCCAACTGCCAGCTTAGGCCAGGAAGCGGGCGTAAGCTGGCAGTCGGACATCCCCTGAGGGCTCCCGGACTGTGAGAGGGTGCAGGCTGGGCTGAGGGACGCCCCCCCCCTCCGTGCACAAATTTCATGCACTGGGCCTCTAGTCCAATATAATAAAAGCATAGTACGCAAATTGTCCCCTCGACCAGGAGTTCATCCGGGAGTTCGACCAGGGGGCGGGGCCAGCTGGGGGAAGGGAGGGAGTACCCAGCCGGCAGCCGCTAGGGACCCTACCAGAGCAGGAATTTTGTGCAGCAGGCCTCTAGTAATGTAGTAAAATTGAAAACATGTGAGCCACAGATTAGGTCAAAAATAAAAAAGGAACTCAAGAAAATGGAAGCAGGAGGAAACAGCCCAATTCATGCCAAAGGTCTCGCGAGCTTCCTGGCACAGGCCATGCAGTGACGCGAGACAGGACCAGCCTCCGATTCAGGGTCCGAGGCCAAGGTGTCGGCAGGGTGGCTCCTCCTGAGGCCTCTCCTCGACTTGTGGACGCCGTTGCCCCCTGTGCCCGCACACGCCGTCCCCCTGTGTGTGTCTGTGTCCTAACGTCCTCTTCTCAGGACACCAATCAGATGGGATTAGGCCCCGTGGTGACCCTAATTCAACCTTTACTGTTTCTTTAAAAAAATATTTTTTATTTAAAAATTTTTTTATTAATCCTCACCTGAGGATACGGGAAAGAGAGAGAGAGAAACATTGATGTGAGAGAGACACATTGATCGGTTCCCTCCCACATGCACCTCAACTGGCGCTGGGGATTGAACCTGCAACCCAGGTACTGCCCTTGACCAGGAATCAAACCTGTGACCCTCAGGCCCTCAGGCTGATGCCCTAACTATTGAGCAACACCAGCCAAGGCAACCTTCATGGTTTGTTTTTTTTAATATATATTTTATTGATTTTTTGCAGAGAGGAAGGTAGAGGGATAGAGAGTTAGAAACATCGATGAGAGAGAAACATCGATCAGCTGCCTCCTGCACATCCCCTACTGGGGATGTGCCCGCAACCAATGTACATGCCCTTGACCAGAATCGAACCTGGGACACTTCAGTCCGCAGGCCGACGCTCTATCCACTGAGCCAAACTGGTTTCGGCCCTTCATGGTTTCTTTAGAGAGCTGCTCTCCAAACATAGTTGCGATCTGAGGTGCTGGGGGTTAGGACATGAACATATGAATTTTGAGGGGACACAAGTGAGCCCATAAAACGAGAAGGCTGGTATCCATTCCCAGACCCGTCTGCCACTGGGCCTGTCCTCGGCACTGCTGGTCTCGTTCGTTGCCCGATTAGCTACAGGGCTTTGGGCCTGCTCTGCGTCTGTAGGAGCTACTATTTATTGGAAACTAATCTTCGGCACGTGTCTATGCTGCCAACGCCTCCGCCCGCCCAGTGCTGACTCTCCGCTCGGTGTCCTGCAGGGAGCCACTTCTGTGTAGCGGCTTGGACTTGTAACTTGTGCGTTGCTTCCTGCCAGTTTGATCTGTCCCCTAATGAGAGCAGCTAGAAGTCTCTCGGCAAGTATTTGATTCATTCGTTTTCCTTGTAACTCCAGCAATTTTTGCTTTGTATATTGTCCAGTTTTATGTCCAAAGCATACAAGTTCAGAAATGTGAACTTCTCTTCTATTTTGTAGTTATTCTCATTATCCTGAAAAAAGAAATGCTTTTTGCTGCGAGATCAATATTTTCCTATGTTCTTTTTTGGGGGTATATCTGTTTATATCCCATTATGTTCAGTTTTTCATTCTCCTCGTGTTTTTCACTATAACTCCTGTAAATAGGCTATACACAGCTGTTTTTTTAAATCCTCATCCAAGAATATGTTTTTATTGAATTTTAGAGAGAGAGGGAAGGGGAGGGAGGGAGAGAGAAGAGAAGAAAAGAGAAAAATCAATTGGCCACCTTCTTTATGTGCCCCATGGGGATTGAACCTGCGACCCAGGCATGTGCCCTGCTCAGGGATCAAACTGGTGACCCTTCGGTGCATAGAACAATGATCAACCAACCGAGCCACTCGGCTGGGCTATATACAGCGTTTCCAGCCACCCATATGGAGAGGAGAGCTTGGGTATCGTTCAGTGAGCTCAGGGTGCTTATACCTATGACTAGAGGCCCGGTGCACGAAATTCATGCACAGGGCTGTGTGTCCCTCAGCCCAGCCTGCACCCTCTCCAATCTGGGACCCCTCAAGCCTGCAGGGGAGGGCAGTTAGGGGTGACCAGGCCAGTAGAGGAGGGAAGTTGGGGGCAACTGGGCCTGCAGGGAAGGGCAGTTGGTGGGGACCCAGGGATCGGGCCTGAATGGGCAGTCAGACATCCCTCTCACAATCCAGGACTACTGGCTCCCAACTGCTTGCCTGCCTGCCTTCCTGATTGCCCCTAACCGCTTCTGCCTGCCAGCCTCATCATTCCCTAACCACTCCCCTGCCAGCCTGATTGATGCCTAACTGCTCCCCTGACAGCTCGATTACCCCTAATTGCCCTCCCCTGCAGGCCTGGGTACCCCCCCAACTGCCCTTCCTTGCAGGCCCAGTTGCCTCCAACTTCCCTCCTCTACTAGCATGGTCACCCCTAACTGCCCTCCCCTGCAGGCTTGATCACCCCCAACTGCCCTCCCTTGCAGGCCTGGTCCCTCCCCTGCTGGCCATCTTGTGTCCACATGGGGGCAGGATCTTTGACTACATAGGGGCAACCATCTTGTGTGTTGGAGTGACGGTCAATTTGCATATTACTCTTTTATTAGATAGAATAGAGGCCTGGTGCACAGGTGGGGGCTGGCTGGTTTGCCCTGAAGGGTGTCCCAGATCAGGGTGGGGGTTCCCTTGGGACATGGGGTGGCCTGGGCGAGGGGCCTGTGGTGGTTCACAGGCTGGCCACGCCCCCCAGCGACCCAAGCAGAGGCCCTGGGATCTGGGATTTATTTGTCTTCTATAATTGAAACTTTGTAGCCTTGAGCGGAGGCTAGGGCAGGCCAGGGAGGGCGGAAAGCTTGGCTTCCTCCATCGCCGGGGAAACCCAAGCCTCCTGCTTGCTCTGTGGCTGCAGCCATCTTGGTTGGGTTAATTTGCATACTCCTTCCTGATAGGCTGGTGGGCGTGGCTTGTGGGTGTAGCGGGGGTGCAGTCAATTTGCATATTACTCTTTTATTAGATAGGATGGTGACTGATACGTTCTGAATGTTTTGTTGTCTTTTTTGAACAGTGCTTACTATACCGTGCTTTCATTCTCCATCCCCCTTCACATCTGCTGTCAATTTGATTTGCTAAGTTCCCTTATTTCCCCTTTTGACTATATATCCTATTTCTAAACTTTTAGCGTTTAAACATTTAAACTGCAAATAACTGCACTTAGCAAGGCACTGAATTTAAAATCTCTACTTTCTTTCTTAAAAACATACAAGGACCTTGGAGTTGTTCTATGATAATCACCCCTTCCTCTAAATCCTTTCTATTACAGATCACTAGTCCTTTTTAAACCTAGCTTTTAGAATTAATTTTAATTTTGTTCAGTTTTTGTCATTTATATATTTCAAAGAACAGAAATATATAGATTTATATATAGTTATGGATTTATATATACTTATATAAATCTACATATTTCTATTTATTTAAATATATATGTATATACATTTATATATATATATATACACTCACACACACACACACACACATATGAGTGTGTGTGTGTGTGTGTGTGTGTGTGGGTATATATATATATATATATACATATATATATATATATATATACATACTACAGGCCCAGTGCATGAAATTAATGCACTCAGGGCAGGGGGTCCCCCAGCCTGGCCTGTGCCCTCTCACAGTGCGGGAGCCCCACAGTCGATCGCTCCAAAGAGGTAGGCCTCACCCACCCATCTGGGGGTCCTCGATGGATTGCCCCAAAGAGGTAGGTCGACCTCGCCATGCGGAGTCGCGGGACCAGCCTCCATGCCGCACACACAGTGTGAAGCCCCTGCCCATCCACGCGCGCCCGCTGTGCATGCAGCCTCCTGGTGATCACTTGTTGTGGCGTGAGGGCATGATGACCACATAGGCTTTTATTAATAGGATACGTATATATGTAATAATTTCTAAGTAACAATTAAATAAAGTGTGTAGCCACTACCCAGCTTAAAACATTCTGGGAAACTTGTGGAGAAGGAAGCACCCGGAATCTACCTCCCACCCAGACAACAAACGCAGTAGAAGCTGCCTGATGTGACCGCTTTGGGACTCTGCAGTCTGTTGAAGGGCCCAGGATGGTAAATTGCAGCCAATTTTGGTCAATTTCAGCTCTTAGCATAGGAGTAGCTCTAGCCCCAGGGCAGCAGGCTGAGCACATATTCCAGGAGCAGCTTGCACACACACTGCAGAGGCCAGGGTGGGCTATAAGGATTCCATCCTCCAGATATTGAAGATCTGTTCGCATCCCAAAGCTGTATACAGAGGCCGGAGGCCCTGTTGTTGGGTCTCCCCCATTGTTGGTGCTTCTCCTTATTGTTGTTGCATCTCCCCATTGTTGGTGCTTCTCCCCATTGTTGGTGCTTCTTCCCCATTGTCGGTGCTTCTCCCCATTGTTGTTGCTTCTCCCCATTGTTGTTGCTTCTCCCCATTGTTGTTGCTTCTCCCCATTGTTGGTGCTCCTCCCCATTGTTGGTGCTTCTCCCCATTGTTGGTGCTTCTCCCCATTGTTGGTGCTTCTCCCCATTGTTGTTGCTTCTCCCCATGATTCTCTCTCATCCTTGATGTTTCTATCTCCCTCTCCCTCTCCCTTCCTCTCTGAAATCAACAATTTAAAAAGAGTATGTGATCAAAGCTCATGCAAAAGGTGCTGGCAGCTGAGAAGGAATTGTAAGTAAAGTCACTTTAGAGTTAACCAAGCATTTTCACATTTTCCCCCTTTTTCACTTTGCAAAGTCAGGACAGCTGTTCTTCCCAGTGTATAGGCCGGAGTCTGAGCCTCGGAGAGGTCCAGGGGAACTGCTGCTGATGGCCAAGATGGAGGGAAGCGGCTCGCACCCGGGCTGCCGTGCCAAACGCGGGGCTCCCTCACGCACACCAAGCTCAGGCGGAGCTGGGACTGAGGCCGGACGCTGGACTAGCAGGGGACTGTGACTCGGACACTGCACACTTTCACTCTCACCTGGTGTTCTGGGCGGTTCCAGGCGTTCTTTATCTAATTCCTTCACCTTTTCCCAGAGCTCACGCCGCCTCCCAGGTGGGTCCCTCTGTGAATGTAATTAACCAGCTGCCGCGGAGATCTCCCAGGTCATTAACTAAGAGGTCCTTTGAAAGCAGGCCTAACCCTAACCCTGGCCGTCCCCGGAGACCTGCGTGGCTCTGCAGGTAACCGATTCTAACCCCGCCATCCGCTCCGTGTGCACAGGGAGCTGGATAACTAACTGTGCGTCTCAGACAGCTGATGTCGCCAGGGACGGGTTGCAAGCCAGCTCCGCATGTGCTTTGTCAAAACCCAGACACCATGAACGGCCTCCAAATGCGGTTGATGCTTTTGTTGGTACTAATGTTCGGCAATTAGAAGAATCATGAACACAATTCACTGCAGCAACTTTGGTTTGCATCCCAAGCCGACTGAAGGCATCCGTGTTTTCAGGAGACTGCAGGCCTGTCAGCAGACTGAAAACACCCCCCAGCTACCCCTTCTGGGCAGCAATCCAAGGGCTAGAAAGGTGCCCCAAAGAACAAAATCAAAATAATCTGTACAAAGATGCTCGTCATTTTATATACGGCAGATATCGGACCCGATCGATTATCTACCAACTAGAGGCCCGATGCATGCAATTCGTGTGGAGGGGGCCCTGAGCCTGGCCTGCACCCTCTCGCAATCCAGGACCCCTTGTTCCTAACTGCCCACCTGCTTGCTCCTTACTGCCCGCCTGCTTGGTCCTTACCACTTGTCACTCCTTAGCGCTGCAGCAGAGGTAGGAGAGGCCGCTGCACTCGCCAGTGGTGAGCCCAGCCCAGCTCTGGCTGAGCGGTGCTCCCGCTGAGGGAGCGCACTGACCACCAGGGGGCAGCTCCTGCATTGGGCTTGTATATAACAGATAGGGCTTTTAATGGTCGCTGGGCTTTTATATAACAGGTAGGAGAATGGGTAAGTGCATATCATGGAATATTATGCTGCTATTAAAACCAATTACAGGGAGGACACTTAGGATATACTATCCAGTGGGAAATAAGAAACACCTGGGATATACTATCAAGTAGAAAATAAAGAGAATAAAAATGCAAAGTCTACGACCATCACATTATATGAAAATCAGTCCGTAGGACAAAAGCCGAAATAACGGGGGGAAATGAAGAGTCCGTTGGGGTCACAGGATTGTGGACGGGTTTGCTGCGTGTTTAATTTTAAGTTAATTTATACGCAACAAATAAAAGTAAGACTGCTCTAGTTCAAAATGTTTTAGAAGCATCTCACTGTTCCTGGCGTGATTCAGGGTTAGCATACGGCAAATGTGCCAATACCTGCCAGGAACCCCGGACCCCACCATTTCAGTCAGCTGCGAGGTACCTGTGACTGTCACTGCATGGGTGCGTCCCGCCTGCAAAGGCCGAGCACGCAGCAGGTTCGAGGAACCAAAGAATGAGCCCTTTCCTGGGTGACTCCCTCAGTTAGGACTCGTACAAACACCCCGAGCATTCTCACTCCTCGGGTGGCACAATTCCAAGGTGGAAGCTTTGCACATTTCACGGATTCTAACAACAACGACAAAAAGGAAGCCATTGGGGGAAGGAAGCTTTTTCTAACATTTAGGACTGGAACAACCAGTTGTCCATATGGGATAAGAATCACTACCTCACATCACACACAAAAGGTGATCTGAGGCAGATAACAGATCTACAAGTGGAATATATTTTCTAGAAAACACACACAAAAGACCCTCTTTGTGATCTGGGGTAAGTGAACATTCTTAGGCGATAGGAAGCAATAAACATAAAGAACAAAGATGCATCACTTACAGTTCATCCAAATCGAAGTCTTACGCATTGAAGATACCGTAAAGAAAATAGAAAGCCAGCCACAGACCAGATAAAACGGTCACAGAATGTGTAACTGACAAAGAACGTCCACCAAGGACTCCTATGACTCCCCAATTTAAAAACAAACGCAAACCCACTTACAAAAAAACAGGCAAAAGGCTTACAAGGCAATTCGCAAAGAAAGAGATATGAACGCTAATAAGGAAGTGAAGTTCCCAACACCATTAGTTGTCATAGAAACGGGAATTAAAACCACAAAGAAAGACCAATACATTGACTACAATGACCATGAAGACTGAGATTGCCAAATGTTGTTAATGGGTGGGGCCCACGGCCAACCTCCTGCGGCTCCTCCCCGCAGCTGGCCCTGCCCCAATTGGCCCTTATTGGGGCGGGCCGGCTGGACCCCACCCGTGCACGAATTCGTGCACAGGGTCTCTAGTTTTTATAATATTAAGACTTTATTTGCCCAAACTTTCATACTCTCATGAGTGTGCAATGGAGTTTCCCTGAGACTCATTATATGTGATGACGTCAAATTAAAACAGAGACATGTTTTAAGCTGCGCAGTAGGTTTAAGGTATAAATATGTTCATTTTCAAAGCTGGTCAGCCTGTTCTTAGAGTTTCTCACTGGCCATCTTTGGTATCCCTTCCTCATATCTGCAACCTCGTTATCCCCCAGTAACTCGTCCATGTGAAATCCTGGGATTTCCCTTGTTTAGAAAATAAATTCAAAACCATTATTTTACAACTTTATAATACTAAGCTTTAAAATAAATGTGCATTAATTTACAATATTCTTTTTTATATTTGTGCATTGAGCATGAGCTTTAAAAATTTAGATTCCTCGACTCCTCAACCCACAGCCAAGTCACCTTCGTCTAAAGATGCTGAAAAAGACGAAAGCGACATCGCAGAGTTCTGACTCACGGGAACGAAGGATCCGACCCAAAGAATTAAGTAAGAAAACAAACAAGACGACAGTGAGAACAAACCGGACGCTTCCTTCCCCTCACCACCACGGCTCCTCGTCCTTCCTCTCACTGTGTTTAGGGAGTACAGTATTTTAGCAAAGAACCACCAAAAACTGCTTAGTACGGATTTTCAGACGCTAACAAAAAAGCCACCCAAGCAAGTGCCAGGATAAGTGATTGCATTTCACCGGCGAGGGAGGCGCCAACGACCGCGCAGAGTCCCATAAACCTCGTGCCCGTGACAGCCCGGAGCGCCAGCCGGGTGGCAGGTCAGCAAAAGAAGCCGCAGCAGTTCCAGCTCCGGGATTTAGGGGCCCCTGTGCCACCGAGTGAGCCGATCGCCGGCTGAAGGTGCTCTCACCGCGCACACGGCTGGCCTGCATCCCGGCATCGGCTCCCGCTCATCCTCAAAGACCTTTATGGGAGCGCCTGGCAACGTGGCGCTGAAGCCTCCTGAATCTCAGACTGTGTCCTCACGGACGGCACGCTGCAGTGGGCACAATCGATGGCCCCTTGAGCAAATCAAAGACGCGGCACCGGACGGCAGCAGCTGTCGCTGTGTTCCTCACTGCCGCACATGAATAAGAGCCAATTTCAGCCCTGGCCGGTTTGACTCAACGGATAGAGCCCTGGCCTGAGGACCGAAGGGTCCCGGGTTCGATTCTGGTCAAGGGCACATCGCTTGGTTGCAGGCTCCTCCCCCGTCCAGGCCCTGGTCAGGGCATGTGTAGGAGGCAACCAATCAATGTCTCTCTCTCAGATCCATGTTTCTCTCTGTCTTCCCCTCTCTCTTCCACTCTCCCTAACAAT